>NW_026623463.1:195996-221482 GCF_030028575.1 Malurus melanocephalus
GGTGACCATGGTGGAGCAGGCTGTCCCCCTGCAGCCCACGGTGACCATGGTGGAGCAGGCTGTCCCCCTGCAGCCCATGGTGGCCATGGTGGAGCAGGCTGTCCCCCTGGAGCCCATGGTGACCATGGTGGAGCAGTCTGTCCCCCTGCAGCCCATGGGGTCCACAGAGGGTGCAGAGATTCACCCGCAGCCCATGGAGGAGGGAGGTCCCCACGCCAGAGCAGGCGGACGCTGAGAAGGGGCTGTGTCCAGCAGGAGAGCCATGGAGAGAGAGGCCTTGCTCCCGAGATGGAACAGCCTGGCCTTGGGCCTGCACCCAGGGGACGAGGGACCCCACGGTGCAGCAGTTTTGGGATCACTGTCTGCCCGTGGGGGGACTCACAGTGCAGCAGATGTGTGTGGAGTGTTGCTCGTGAGAGTGAAACCGCGCCGGAGAGGTTCACTGAGAACTGTCTCCCATGAGAGGGACCCCATGGCAACGCAAGGGAAGGACTCCTCTCCCTCAGCAGCCGCAGATCGATCCGGTGATGAACTGACCAACCCCACACCCTGAACTGACCAACCCCACATCCTGAACTGACCAACCCCACACCATGTTCACTCAGTGGGAAGCGGGGAGAGATCGGTGTCTTTGAGGGTTGTATTTTATTTCTCATTCTCCTCGTCTGACTTTGTTAGTAATAAATCCACTTCATAATTTAAGTGGTGCCTGTTTTGTCCATCAAGTGTTTCCTCCCCACTCCTTATCTCAACTCATGAACCCTTTTGTTAGTTTTTTTTCYCCTTCGCTCTTCTCTACCCAATGTGGGGGTGGGGAAGAGCCAATGAGCAATGAGCAGGTGTTGTGGGTGCCTGGCTTTTGGCCAGCATTCTAAACCACGACAGCTTKCTGTACCCTCTATGCATCTGCCTGTACCCCTTAGCCCAGGTGCTTGTAATTCCTGAGGCCTGATATTCCAGCTCAGTTTAGGAGTTCTGCTGAGCAGAGAGACCAAACATCCTCAGGAAGGGGTCAGTGTGCCCTGTGCTATCWTAAATCTGAGGCTSCAGCCTKGGGTGAAGSYTTCTGTCTGGAACATCTTGTGTAAACTGGGCTCTGGCCTCATCTGGGRGGAARATTCATTAGAATCTTTACTGCATTCGTTAAGTTTCTTATTGGGGAATCCTAGATAGATATGCTAATTACTGAAATCTATAAAACTTGTATCCATGCTGTACACAGGTGTGCATTCTGCCATCTAGTTGTGCATCTGGGATCCCAAATGCYGAGGTAAAACCCTTTTTATCCCCTTAACTGTGTCTGTGTCATTATTAAAAACTGGCCTTTCAAGGCAACACSCAGGCTGGCTAGAAAGGGCTCCAAACTGTTCTGAGGATTTGGCTCTGAGAATCAGTGAGTTTTGACACATAGAGTTGATTAAAGTAATTTCCTCTGATATTCACATTTCTGTCTCTCACAAAAATGCTGGATTTGGAAGAATTTTTCGGGTCCTCAACTTTCATTTCAGTGAGGTGAACGAACCTGATGGGAACACTTTGCATTTGTCAGGGTAAGCAATGACTAACACCAGCCATACTGCAAATAAGCACCATGCAAAAGTCCCTACTGCCACTCTGGTGCTGTTATTGGCTCCTTAAATTCTTTCAGCCTCTTTACTAACCAGTCACACCATGCATCTTCTTTACTTTTTAGCTGGACCATGCAAAATTTTGCTATTCAACCAAATAATGCAATCTCTCTGCTGGTCTAGTCCACGTGCTTAACAATTGCTGTACTCTGGAATCTTCCAGAGCTGAGCAGTGCTGCAGACAAGGCTGAGAGCCAGGTGGCTGCCCTGGGAGTTTTGTGGATCTACTGGATAGAAAAGGCCAGAGTGGGTAAATGAATGTGTCCTGTCACAGATGAAGACCCTTAGGTTTCCACGGTGTGACCCTTCGGCAGTGGGTCTTCCATGATCTTCTCATTTAGGAGTCCTTGTGACTGCCAGCTGGAAATGCTCTGTCTCACACAGCCCCTTGGGCTTGGGGGGTCAGTCAGGTTCTCTTTTTAGGAGACTGGCTGCTGGAGAGCTACTCTTGTGCATAAAGAAGGAGGGCCCATGCTCAGGCATTTCCCAGGAAAACCATGGAGTGAGATGAGGCTTGTAAAGAGACTGTGGTTCTTGGAAAATTGTAATACAGAAATAGCCCCCATTTTTGAGGGGCTCCAATGGATCAGCAAAAGGGGGAAGCAAAAATACTTCAAGAAAAGAGAGGGAGAGAACAAAGCAGTAAACTCTGGAAAGAGAAGATGAAACAAGTGAGCAAAGTCATACAAACATCAGTTTTAGTCTGTTGCTGAGAAACTGAGAATGCATCTGGTCTACTCCCACTAGACATGAGTGGTGGTTTTCCCAGAAGGAATGAAAGCTCAAAATAAAGCAGCATTATGTTTAAAAGTAAATTATCAGATAGAATTAAAATTAAGGCATTGAAATTGTCTACCAAAAAAGTATTTTGTCCACACCCCACTGCATTTCCCRCACTGTCATTCAGTGTCTTTCTTATATGAAAGCAAGAGCTGTCTGAAGACCATCAAGTGGTTGGCTTGGTGGCATCTGAGCATGGACTAATTCAGGAGCAAACATTCACCTACTTTCCTTATCTATGGAGCTGACACTCAACGTTTTCAAGGGACTAAAAARATATATAGATTAGACATCCATGTGTGTTCCCATTCAGGTGGCCTGGTGTCCCCTCTCAGCCATGTACCAGCTCAGACTCTGAGAACAGCACAGAGGTAACCATAGTGATATGTGCCTTAAAATGGTTATAGTCATGATAGACTTAACAACATAGAACAAATGGTTGCATAAGTCTGGTCTAATCCTAATGAAATCCTCCCAAGTCTGGCAACATAAAAATAGAAAGATTAAAAAAAAAAANAAAAAAAAAAAAAAAAAAAAAAAAAAAAAAAAAAAAAAAAAAAAAAAAAAAAAAAAAAAAAAAAAAAAAAAGAAAAACAGCAATAAAACCCCCATCCACCTACTCAAAATTAGTTTTGCCTTAAAGAGAGGAGAATTTGTGCTTTGCCGTTAGATCTAAATTCTGCCTCCCCAGGAGACAGGGCCATTGTGTCACAAGTTCATTGTTATATTTTTAGACCCAGACACTGAAAGGTGGGGCCTGAATATAAACCTCATTGTGCTTTGGCAGCAATCAGGAAACAAATGATACCTCATGGGGGTCAAGCTCCACTCAAGTTCTCTGGAAGACTGGGGTCTGTTAGTTCATTTGTTTGTTTTGGTTTTCCCAGCCACTATAGTTTTCTCATAACCTTCCTTCGCAGGAAGTTTTTAGTAGCTCTTCATGTGCCTGTTATGGTGGTCACAGTGTGGATGGTTTCAAATGCTTCAAGTGACTTTCAGGAAGGGCATCAATGGTGGGTTTAATAACCACTCTGCTAATTTAGCCATTAGTTAATTTTAACCACTGTAAGCCTGAAGTCATCTTTTGTGGGTCAAAATGTCAGTATCCACYGCTGCACTTCGCTTTGGAGAAAGGTGTTTGCACACCTGACAGCACTTGCTGTTATAATTGGACAAAGCTCTATGGTACAGAGACAAAAAGGAGAGATTATGCAAGGTCTGGATCTGGAGCTTGTGTGCAGGACTGGCTCCTCCTGAGCACACTGGCAGTGCATCCTTCTGGCTATCTAGAGAGCTGTGTTTATGAGGGACTAGTGTGTTGTGTTTTCCTGTGCTCTTAGAAAACCMCCAGGCTCCATTCTCTTACCACCTCTCAGCTCCATTTCTATCTTTCTCTATGTCTGAGCATCCAAGAGCACCTTCAGCTTCCCRTGTGTGAAAAAAGCCATCATAATGAGGTGTTGATATGTTTGGAATGCTCTCTGCTACTATAATAGAAATTATTAACAGCTATAGATCATTTTCCACACCCACACAGATAATAGCATCTCTCTCGGGACAGCTGACAATCTAATTGTGGCAGAATGCAAGGAGGCCTGAAGCACATTTCATTAGTAGTTATTGACTGGGCTAGCCTGTCTTGTCCTTCAGGGAAAAAAAAAAAATACAAAAAACACTTGACAGGAAAAAGGAAAAGCCTGTGCAGTACTTTTTAAAAATCAGCACAGACATAATTAAGGTTAACAATGTAGCAGCGAGTCAGTGCAGCCGGTCGGCATTCTCTTGTTCCACCCTGCATGACAACATATTTTCCCCAGGAGAGACTTTGTGAGGTACAAAAGTTCACCTGCAGTCTGTTAATTCACTTTGAGCTGGGACTGTGATCACTTAATGGATTCTTCTGGTGCTGGCTGCTATGGTAACTGCTGCATCACGGTCTCCGTAGGCTTGTTTTCAGAGGACAGTGTAAACTGTGAGAGCAAATCTCAGATGGGTTTGTTACTGGAATCAAAATCCCAGGGCCAATTTGCAAGTCTACACACAGTCTTGGCCCACTGTGCTCTCCTTTTATGGGCATGTTTGCTCATTTGGCTTAATTATCAACACCCAGTCTTTCAGCATTGTGTGCTCAAAAACACTTCTTAGAATCTAAGTCTTTTGGGTTTGGGTTGGGTTGCAAGCACGTGCGGGATGTGTTTWAAAAATAAATAAATAAAGGCASAGAGAAAATCCTAAAAGATGACACAAACAGAGCAGAGATTGGGTTAAAACATTCATCCCATCTGGTCTGGTCATCAGACTCAAGGCCTGCAGAAGCAAAGCCCATTCCAAAACCAAGGACAGAAATACCCTCAGGAGCTGGGAAAAAGAGCTACCAAGTCTTAACCAAATGTAACCAAAGCAGGGRTGAATAGGCAAACAGTCTGGAGCAATGATTCAGAGACCTGGGATGTCCTTGGTACAAGCTTTACCATGAAATGTGACATTTGCCATCCCCTGGCTGATCAGTTTGCCGAGAGGGGAAAGGCTGCGGGTCAGGTCCAGGACAGGATGGAGGATTGCAGTGAATGGGAAAAAGTAAAGTGCAGTGGGTGAGAAAAGGAAAAAAGTGACAAGAGAAAGACAAGAGGCAGAAAACTGAAGTGGCTTCCAGTGATCTGCTAGAAGCTGGCAATCATGATCCTGCAGAAGGATGAGGAGGTGTGGGCTGAGGTCACACTGTGGGAGGTACAGAGGATAGAGGTAATAGCAGAGGATGCAGGTTCATGTCTGGCCAGGAAGCGGACCTGGAGCTGGAAGGAGCCTTAAAAAGGTTATTCCTTCGCCCACAGCTGGACCCTCCCTGTCAGGATMATTTCTTGTAAATCCATGCCTGACCAGTTCTTAAAGGTCTCCAGCAGCAGATACTCCAGGACTTTCCCAGATCTTGCAGAGTTTCACCATCTTCATGAACATGTTTATCTCAGRAATAGTGTCTACGCTTCCCACTCTTTCCCAGATGGATGAGGAGGAGAGATGATAGATCGTATCTTCTTTTCAGCAGTATTTTAAGATGATTTAGTCTATTTCTCTGCATTTTTCTCTAAGATTTCTTAAAATATAATGCTAAAGTATTCCAGCTGATACCTTACCTTACCAGTGAGCTTCAGAAGGATTTTCTCAYGCAAGCTATACTTGTCTCAGATTTCAGTGTCACACCATCTGTTTTTGTAGCAACATAAAGTTCCTGACCTACAGTCTGATTCTGATTTACCATTACATTTGTACATTCCTCTCTGAAACTGCTACCAACTCATTTTTCCACCACTGTATAATCAYAGAGTTGATTATTTTAGCCTAAGGACAGTACCTTTTGTACCTGCTGAATACCATTTGGATTTTTCCTTTCACACCATTTCTTCAATTTGTTAAGGTAATTTTGAATGTTAACTCTTTCCTTAAAAGCATTTCCAATTACTCTGATCTTCACATTCAGTGTGTGTCCTTTTYAGTATCTTGTCTATTTTGTTAATGAAAGTACTGAACAGACATAATTCAAGATTGATTCTTGCAAAGCCCTGTTGAATCCTCTGATTTCAACATGGGCCTTCTTCCTCTGAAAATGCCGAAGAAGAGATAGGAGACTGARGAAGAAAGTGGAGGTAGGTCAATTAGGGTGAAAAATCTTGGTGGGGAGAGGGCAAGGACAAAGTTAAATACATAAGGAATGGTTTGTTGAGACATTACTCCCTAAAACCATTAAAGTAAGATACAGAAGTGAGTGAAAGGACAAAACTAAACAGGCTGAAAATCAAGGCAGCCACAACTGAACTGGTGGGTTCCCAAAGCATCCTATAAAATCAGTGAATCAAAATAATTTTTTGAAAAATCAATATGGCCTTCAACGAAACACAGAAATTATACATAGTGGTTGTTCAATCAGTCAAAAGGAAAATCCTTTTTAGAACACGTTTAAGAATAGGTAGAGAGGTGGTTGTGGGCTATCCACAATCACATCAGCCAGTCCAGCAAGGATAATGGCGCTGAAGCAGCAATTCATGCAGGACTGGATTGTTCTGTTCTCTGGGGCTGCAACTGCAAACCACTGCAATCACATCCACGGGATAAGCCCAAGGAGAAGGGAACATGGTATGAGAAAAATATCTAGCAAAACACAGAGCAGGAGACTGAATGGCTGAAAGTCATCTGACACTAGCCAACAGCAAGAAAATCATGGACAGCTGCTTTTCTCCAGGTTGCTACATTTCTGCAACCTGCCACATCAAAACAAGATCAATCTGCRTAGCCCAGAGGAAGACAGGCAATGGAGAGAGAGGGTAGCACATCTCACATGCTGYCCTCCCTTGCTGCCCCCTTCCAGCTGCAGCTGTCAGCTGCTGGGTGTGCTGTGGGTTAGCCAAGCTGCAGTCTCTGGRATGCCCTGACTGCCCTCATCATGTGGCAAGAGCTATTCAGGCTGTGCAATGACTTTTGAGGTGGTAAGAGCAGCACAGTGTGAATGGCCAGGCTGGTGGGCTGGCAGGGGTAGACCACCATGATGAGGTTTTCCTGAGGTTGTGTCACCACATCTGTCACCTTGAGGATGTAATGACAGGTCACCAGGCAAGCATTAAGGTCACAAAGGGGGATATGACCGTGCCAGTGTTCCCAGTAAATGCACCTGCTCCTGACTGTCCCAAAATATGTGACACCTCAGCGAGGACACTTGGAACTGGCCCAGCACCATGGTCACTGATGATGATTCAYATGCTGAGCTCCTCTTGCTCACCATGCACGTGGATCTTGATCTGATGTATATTACCCAAAATAGRAATTCCTTTTTAGCAACATGGTTTTCTCTGGAGTCACGTTTGGGCCTCACAAGCTCAGCTCCTGAGACAGTAGACTCACACTCCTTGGAGATGCAGAGCTTCTCTTCCTCAGCCTACAGACGCTGCAAACATCCCAGGAAGCTTTCAGCCATGCAGAGCAGACAAGCTGTGATAACAKTCTCTCCCCATCGATTTTGCTGATTGGCAACTCCTCCCAGATGCCACCAGCAATAATTTTGCTGCCRTGTCATCCCTCTGTGGAAGTCCTTCTGGTGAGGCATAATGTGATACGTACCTGAGCTTTGTCTGCAGCTGCAGGAGAATCTGTACTTGTATGAGGTGTACTCAGGGTGAGGAATATGAAAATGACACTGAACGGGCACCTTCTGTGGTAGTGACAGATATCACTCTGGCACTGCAGTCCTKCCAGGACTCTGCTGCTTTATGCCCTTCCAAATGAACGTATAAAAAGGGATGCCTCTGCYCTGGATTATGCTGGCAACTGCTTGTCACCAAAAAGAAAACCCCATACCTATTGTTTCAGAGATTTGAACCTTCTATAATCCACGGTCTTCCAACATAAGAGAATACATAATTATGCAAACAAACAAGGCCCAGGCCTTTTCAGCCTCTRCTTTATCCTTTATGCATGAACAATACCTCAATGTCCCTAAAAGAAACACAAATTAGCCTGAAGCATCTATTTTCCAAGGTACTTGGGCAGAGCCTTCTGTAAGAAAAATAAGAGTCTGAAGCCGTGTGTTGTTTCCTGTGAATTATATCTCCCCTGTCTGACAGGGCTGACTGCTGCACTTCTTACTTCCTCTGCACATGCAGACCAAAAAAAGGCAGCTCACGGCCACCCAGAGCAATTTCAGCTCTGTTTACTGATCTCAACAGTTTCCTCACAAGCCCCTGCCAGAAAGGCAGTTCAGCTGACTGCAGGCAGTTCTCATTAATCTCCCCTATCTAAACAAGATGCAGAATGGAAATTTGCAAAGCAGGAAAGCCAGCAAATTGCATCAAAACAACATTTTGGGAAACCTAAGCAAGACAATTTTTGCAGCACACCCCCATTGATGAGCAGTTGTTTCTGAGGAGTTGCTTTTTGCCAATCTAAAGCACACAAATTTGTATGCCTGTGAGGACATTTGGAACATCTCTGGAAGGGTGCTTCCTTCCTTCYGTGTACCCGCTGCTTTTTGCTAGATTTTCCACTGCATTCAGGGCATTAATTAGCTGACCGAGGGCACTGACCCTTCTTATTTCTGCCCTTTTYAAATTGTTTGTGTTTCAGAGGAGCTGATAAAAAGAAACAGTGGCAATGCTGTAAGAGAAACTCTGGCACTGCTACTGCACTCCCTAATGCCTCCTTTGGCTGCTCCTGTGCTCAAAAACAGAGCAAGAGGGATGGGARGGCCTGTTTTCCTCTCCATTCACCTTAGCCAATACCACTATGGGGCAAACCTCCATCTCTGCTGGCTGGGTGGCTGGTCCATTTCCCTGTTTGCATAGCTTATGGGTGAGACAACGTAGACAGAAGCACGTTGTGGCTGCTACACTGCACAGGCAGTCTGGAGAGCAGGCTGGGCTTCTGCCCTGGGGGAGGTGGAGGAGAAGGCAGACCCCTTGGCAGGTACCCCTGCTATGGCCGTGTTCCACTGTGTCCCATGGAAAGTGGGAACCTTTATGGCGAGCAAAGCCATTTCATGGGATCAGGATAACRGGTGATGTTGACAGGGACCCCTGCTCAGAGGATGGTCAACTATAGCAGTTTCTCAGGGATGTGTCAAGTCAGATTTTGAATATCTCCAAACCACAACCTCTCTGTACAACCTGTGTCAGTTTCCARCCACCTTCACAGTGAGAAAGTTTGTCCACAAGGGTTTCCTGTATTTTGATTTGTGTCCATTGCCTCTTGTCCTGTCAMTGGGCATTACTGAGAACAGGCTGGTCCTGTCTCCCCTACTCCGCTCTCAGGTATTTATGCATATGGATGCGACCCACCTTAGCCTTCTCTCCTTCAGGCTGAGCAGTCCCAGCTCTTTCAGCCTCTCCATGTGTGAGGGATGCTCCAGTCCTTCCACGTCTTTGCRACCCTTCATGAGACATTGATAATGGGGATGCCAGTTACTGGGACTTCAGAGCTCTGTATTCTGCCTTCWCATCAGCTCCTCTTGTGCTGTAACCACTCAGGCTGCAGAAGCCCAGCTGWAATTGCTCATATGCTGATGTCTGTATGAAAGATCTCCCAGCCCATGCACATGACGCTTCCCTGACAGCATGCCAGAGTTGGATCACTCCACTTGCTTTTTGTTTTCCTTTCTCTGCCAAACTCGCAGACTCAGCAGACACAGAAATATAGCCTCCAAGGCATGAAGTCAGGTTTTTGGTAGAGACACAGAAATCAGATTCATTTATTTTTTCTTGCTTTGGCAAGTGGCATTGCCCATTGCTCATATCCCTTACTGCCTGTCTCCACTGGCAGTATAACAAACAGGGAGCTGACTCCCTCTGTGCCTAGAAACTCGTTCTTTTTCTGAGCTTAAGAATTGCAGTTGCTGAGATCTATAGGACAGATAGTCCTTGTGAATGTCTGGRAAACAAGTGGACAATATTTCAATACTTTATTTCAATAGCAGTAAGCCTGATCATTTTTCCTTTATTTTTCTTGGGTTTTTTGGTTGCAGGTTTGGGAGGGCATTTGTCCTCTACTCTGTGGTAGTCTAACGTATTTTTTTTAAATGTGGTGGTGTGGTATTATGGGATACGTACAATATATTATAATTTAGATAGACAGGTAGTTATATACCTGCACAAATACATACACACTATGAAGTCTAGCAACCAAAATCCAGGTTCTGTTTYTCTTGAGATATTCCTGTTAGAGGCACCCAAAGTTTTTTCTTCCTGCCTTTTCTTAAATGAAATTATCAAAATTATTTTCTTAAATGAATTTCTTGTCTTAACAGAATAATGGAATGCCAGGGACAACTTCAGGACTTTCCAGGCTTTCCTGTAACCCACATCTGCACTGATTGCAACATCTTCCATAAGTACAGGTGTGCTAGGAAAGTGGTGCGATGAAACAGCATGTTGCTGAAAATTCAAACAAAACCAAGTCAGACTTACCTTCTAAAAGGATGTAACTTTGTGCCATTCACATTTCAAAGTTTTCAGGCTGAAAAGGGTTGGTTCTTTAGTAAATAGTGTTATAGCCCTGGCCAAATTTTCCCAAGCCCAAATTTTCCCAAGAAAGAGGGAAACAAAAACAGTTAGTTCAAATAGAAATTAAATTCCTTACTARTCAATCTTTCTGGTGGGAAAGAAAATTATTATATAGACCTGGCCAGGGAAGAACACATATTCCATCAGGGCAATTTCTGTGGACAGAGACCCACAAACCTACAAGAAGGGGCAGATGAAGAGACCACCACGACCACTGGAAGGAGTACAGCCCACTGCTTTATAGSCACATACTGCTTTGCCAACTCAGCTGAAGTTACAGCATTTCCGAAATCCACATAATGAATGCACTGAAGAGTTATTAAGTTTGAGCAGACCAAACAGCAGTGGGTGTGACAGCCGTGTGGTAAGTGTTTGACTCAGATGTCTACCACAGAACTTTAGTTTCTCATATATTTCTGTCCTCAGTGAAGACAACAAGCAAGGCTGGAACTTATTGGTCAAGTGCTCAGCAGGAGGATGTGTCAGGATGACTAAACACTTGTCCCGACTGTGGCACCCATCCCTGACTAATCTCTCTGTGCCTGAGGTTTTAGTCCTTCCAATTGCTTTGTTCTCTGGAATTGCTCACAGCAGGAGAAGAGTAATATTGTTTCTGGAATAATTCCCCTAGACTTCAATTGATCCAAGATTCAGTTAAATGTGTTGTAAGTGATACAGCAATTAAAAAAAAAAAAATAAAAAGAGAGAGAGAGAAAAAGCAGGAAGTTGGTTAAATTTGCTACAAACAACTACTGTTGGCAGCCTGCGTGCACTGACAGGATACTGCACAGTTACTGGCAGGATAGATTGGATGTGTCCTCTCATTCTGCAGATCCAGGTCAATGAGTCTTGCAGCATAACGCGGCACACACGTTGGTTGTTTTCAGGAGCTAGATCTTAGCTGTGATACTGGAAATGCTCGGATGCCTGTACTATCATGTGGAGCCATATAAACAAGGAATGTCAGGAAGTCGTCCAAAGATCATGGAGACAGAATGAAGCATAGTGCAAAACCACTCTAGGATGTCCTGCCACTTATAGACCTTGTCCATTCAAGCATGGAAAAGTCTCTCTTTATGGGACAACTGTTATTTTTTAAGCTCTCTGGTGTAACTTGGCTTCAATAATTAACTTCAGTTATTGATAGAGTTGTTTAGATTAGTTTAAGATCTGGAGATTTTTCATACTCTTTTTAGTATAGCAGCTCCCTACTCAGTAAAGTGAAAAAGGATTGGTAACTTCCAGCTAAATGGGCTCTGAGCTTTAACTGTCATTTAAGGAACATTTTGCCATAGAAGAAGAAACAGAATTTGGTACCCATTGTGAAGCATGAAGGCTTGTTGGCTTCATAGCTGTGGCAGCAGGAAAAAAAGCATAAACGCAAGCCTTGTTTTTCTTGTGTGTAGATAAGTGTTCAATAAAGCATGACCCAAATTTGGCTGTTMGAGTACACAAGCTAAGTACCCTAAAATAACTAAACCTCACTTTATTTCAGACCAAAAGAAAGGCTTTTGAGCCAAAAAACTCTTTCCAAATGGAAATAGTCTTAGGAAAATATGTGATCACTATCTGTAAATATTGTTTGTCTGTKGTTTTGTATTATCACAGCTATAATAACTCTACTAATAAACTTTATTTTGTGTTGTAAACTCTGGTGCCAATCTGAATCTGGAGTTGAGATGCAGATTGTGCAGTGAGTGGAATGTTTGCTAACAGAGAATGTCTCATAATGAACTAATGCCTATTAGTAACAGTAGTTACTGATTTAACCACGTGATTAGCTGCCATCTGTGAAGAACTACCTTTCAGTAAGTAACTAGAAGGAGGATTAAAGCCTTTGTCTGTGGTTTGTTTTGCTGTTATACTCTAAAGGTTTTCTTATTCTCCTCTCCCCTTACAAACACCAGCTAAAACAAATCTTACTCTGACACTTATTTCTTTGGAATGTCTTTCAGTACATACCTGCAAGTGATTGGGTTAAAAACCAGCAGTTGTTTGGGGGGAGCTATTATGCTGACTTTGTTCTTAAGAATTCTTTGATATTCTTAATGAGATGTGAAAAAGTACTAAAATAAGAAACAAAACTGTTCTGAATACATCTGCAGGTCCCCCTAGATTCCTCCTGTAATATTGGAATGCAAAAAAGACACAGATTCTGGGACTCAGACACCATTATCCTCCTCTGTTATGCAAGAAAATGATTACAGGGCATGTTCATAAGGAGGTCATCATTATACACCTAAAGTGAACCTAACCTGGTGTTTGGGAAATTGAAGCTTCCGTTAGAGACTGAAGCTCAAGCCAATACCATAATTCAACAATCTTCTGACACAGGCTGTGAAGGAAACTACGGTGAGTTTTGTCTGGATCTATAAGCTGGGATATACAATAGGGATGATTCCTGGCTTTGCAAAGATGCAATGCCAATAATGTGTTCAGGAAAAGGGTATCCCTGCAACACAATAGACATTGCTACTTGAGCCTCCAGGTCTGTGTTACCTTTTCAGTAGCTTCTAGCCTAAGATGTATCAGGCACAAGCAGAACTTCTGCTTGAAACAAAGAACATTTCTGTCTGGAAACCAATCTAGTCTTGATTTGAAAATTGCCTGTGATGGAAGAATCAGCCACAAGCCTGGATAAATGTTTTCAATGGTCAATTATCTCTGTTGCTATAAAACAGTCYGTATTCTAGTTTGAATTTGCCCAGCTGCCACTTTMWACCRCTGGATCTTATTATATTGTTATAACAATGTTAARTAATCCATTTGCTCTTTTCTCTTATCCATRTAGGCATCCWGGTGGGATTCAATTTACTAATCTTTAGCTGCCAAGCCTGCAATCTACAATCTAAATTTATCTAGCAGATCACTTTGCACTCAGTGCAGTGAGATGGCCATTCCTCATTCTTTCTCACTTCTTGCTGCTAGCAGGCATGTCTACTTTAYGTGACATAGCTGGGCATTCATTTACCTTCTCTCTGCTCCTGTTTGACATTGTAGGTGGCCCCTGTGCCCSGTATGAGTCTTGCGGTGACTCTTCCATGTTTGGCCATGCATAGAATAGAGGTTTTGTACAGGTGATGTCCTCRATGAAGCTTTTACACCTCCAGGTTCTTGTCTAGGTCCCTTGAAATCCCAGATATATTTACCAGTGACCTGATTTCTGTGGCCTGACCACTCAATATTTCATGGAATTGTAAAATCATGCAATGGCTTGGGTTGGAATGGACTTTAAAGGTCATCCAGTTTCAACCTCCCTTCCCATGGGCAGGGCCGCCTTCTACTAGATCAGGCTGCTCAAAAGCCCATCCAACCCCACCTTGAACACTTCCCAGGATGGGGCATCCACAGCTTCCCTGAGCAACTTGTGCCAGTGCCTTACCACACTCACAGTAAAGAGTTTTGTCCTAATATCTGATCTAAACCTGCCCTCTTTCAGTTTTTATCCATTCCCCTCTGTCCTGTCACTACAGGCACTTGTAAAAAGTCCCTCTCTACCTTTCTTGTAGGCTCTGTTCAGGTACTAGAAGGCTCAAATTAGGTCACCCTTAAGCCTCCTCTTCCAGGATGAACAAATCCATTTCTCYCAGCCATAGAGAGCTGCTCCATCCTCCAAAATCACTGTGGTGGCCTTCCTCTGGRCTCGTTCTAAACAGGATGATGTTTTTGTTAGGTTGCAGACGCCAGAGTTTGATGCTGGTTGATGAAGAAAGCTAATCTGCCAAATTTCAGGGCAAATATGCTGYTCCCAAAAGAGTGGCTGAATTTCCTCTTGAGGAAAGAAGCATGATTTCCTATAGCAGCATCCTCAGCTCCACAGCTCCCCAAGGCTCTCTTTTTCCAGCAAGAGCTATTGGAAGAATTTCCTTTTTTCCATCTCGCACTGGCCAGCTGAGCACCCAAACCACCTCCACAGCCTCCTCTCCTCTTATGGAGATAAGAAGACATTTTCTAGGCTTGACTATTTCCATCTTAAGATTTCTTACTGAGCTGAGCTGAAGAGGAAATAGTCGTGTCTTTCCTTGACTCCATTAACCGAAATCATACTGGTTTAGATCATTCTGGCAGATTCAGAACAATTGCACCGAACCAAGTCACCAGGAAATATAGACAGTAGGGATCTGAATGACCCAGGAACTAACACGTGTCCAGTTCGGAATAGCATATTTTTGTTTTGGTAAAAATTGAAGTTTAAAAGCTGAAAACCATGAATGGAATAATTCAGTGCTGTGAACCTGAAGGTTTCCACCACCTGTATTCTTAGACTGAAAGAAACCATCTGTACTTTTAGTATCAGAAATACTGTAGACACTGGAGCAAAAAAATTCCTTTATGTAGGGAAGAATCTCCAGCCCAGGAACATTGAAGAAAATGAGCGGAGGTTTGAGTCTTTGTGGGTAAACAGACTGGGATCTGGAAAACACTGGAGCAGTAACATCATGCTTCACCCAGTGCCTAATGGCAAGGAATTCCACTGCAGTGGCAATGTGGCCATCGAGACCACACTGGAAAAGTGCTGCTGTTTACAGAACAACTCACCCTGAGTCAGTGAGTGTGCTTGTGTTTATGTGTGTGTGATCACAGGCACAGCCCRTGATGGATATCACATTAACAGAGTGCTTTCACCACTGCTCACAGAAGCACAGATGTGCCAAAAGCTGTGATCCAGAGGGAACACGTCAAAGTCTGAGTGAGAACAGTTAATCCTTCACATTTATCCCTTCTTTTCCATTGTAGTTGCCTGCAGGAATGCTGCCTRTCACCAGCTGTGGCAGGGTGCGTAGGCTAAACTGAGCTGGGGGATCTCAGAGTGTCACAACTCCCTCCATGAAAGCTGCTGCACTGTGCTGGTAACATCCTCCAGCTGACACCAACCCAGCCTAGATTTGCACTGTAGTCAGATGCTACATTCAGATGGCATCATTTGTGACAAATCTCAGTTCCCGCCCACCAAACAAGTGTCATTGTCTCTACTGTAATGCCCACTGGATAGCGTCCTTCTGGATGGCATCATAGTGTGGTGGTAGCTCCCTGACAGGGTTAAAATAGATCACAGAGATTACCATGAGATGTAAGACCATAATGTCTAACAAAACTGGGATTTAGGAAGATTTTTTGGGGAAAGCTAAATATTACCTTCACTTCTACTTGATCATCACAGTTTGATACTGAAAAAGCAGAGGGTTTCCTTCTTAACTCACAGAGATCTGAGTTATGGGCCTCTGCCCTCCTCACAAGGATATTTGTGCTTTGTATTTCTCTGGAACAGCTTCACAGCTTATAAATATTTTCACACAATGGAGCTGGAAGAAGACTTTTAAAGRTCCATAAATAATTTAGGCAGATAACTCTCATCCATCTAATGCAATTTTGTAGGAAGGATTCAAAAAATCCCAGTCAGGGTTTTTAGGAGAAATTTCTTTCTGTGCTAGAAAACCTTTTCACAGCTACTGCCAATACTACTGTGGAAATAACAACACTGTAAGATTTCAAAATCATGTTTATAAGCAGGAGCTGCTACCCAGTGATTCACCAGCACTGTTGTTATGGTCAATTTTCCTGGAAAAGTACATTATTGCAACAATTTCTGTCTCTTTTTTTTTTTTTTTTTTTTTTTTTTTAGTCATCACATTTTTTTTTTCATTATCTGTTTGTTTTTACTGCTGGATCTCAGTTTGGCACAGAGATCCTTGTATCTAAAAAGGGTTTTAAAAACCATCAGCATTTTGAAATATATACAAATTGCCAAGGGATTTTATTTTTGGCTTTTTGAGTAACATTGTGTTTTTCACTTTTTAGCAGCAATGAGCAATCCACCCTCTCAAATAGCAGAGTTTTTAAGTGAAGTTTCAACTTTTGTGGCTGCGGTCCACTCTTTTATAATGTGGGAAATGCCCTGCCTCTGAACTGTGTAAGTGATACGTCACACTGTCCACAAGTCTGCTTTTTACYAGAAAGGAATAAACACATCCCAGGTCCTGAGGATGTGTTTTTAAATCATGTCTGGTGMTTGCAGAGATTGAGATACCGATAACTGAGGAGTCAGGAGAGAGAAAACACCAGGTCAGGAGAGAGTTGCTGAGGACAGGGCAAGAGGAGCAACTTGAAGTAAGAGTATAAACTGGAGCAAAGGAAAATTACAGCTTAATTGCCCCAAAGCTTGCCAGACTGCCAGCTGAGCCTCGTGGGGAAGATGCTGTGAGTCCCAGAGGATAAGCTGTAAACACACACCTGGACAAAGCACTAAAAAATGTGCTGCTTTCTGGCAACCCTCCTGCTACATGATGGAAATAGGATAGGTGGCCTGACATGTCTCTGAAGTCATCTGTGCAGCATCTCTAGAGGCATTTCATAAGCTGAAGGTGGCGGCCGGTCCCTCCTGCTCTTCTTGTTGCTGTAGCCTTCTCATCTTTTCCTGTCCTTCCTCTTGCTGCTCGTTTCTCCACTCCCTTCCTGCTCTCCCCTGTATGGCCCCTCTTTAGCAGGTCTCTAGTTTGTTGTGTCTCCCTACAAGAAGTCTGATAGCAAGGTGACAGTATGGGTTATCACGGTACACAAGAGGTATCAAGATCATTCATATCACCGTCACTGAACRATACCAGCTGTCACAGACCTTCATCATCTGCAGCTTGTAGAGATGGCCACAACTCAGCTTCAGRTTTTCCTGAGAGAAAATGGGTGTGGGTGGTCGAATCAGGGCCCTGGCATCATGGGATGGATGAGACACATGGGTGCAGCATGCTCATGTGTTTCTCTCTGCATGCCTGTGGATCTGTGCTCATGGGCAGCACAGGCCAGAAATTTCAGTGTKGTGATAAATGTTTTCAGACATCCATCAGAAGGCTGGTCCCACATGACATGAATATTTGGGAAGGCTGGAATGAGGAAAGGCACAGGATRAACATCCTCCTTTTCCAAAAAGAGCAAGAAAAGAACAAAGAGAAGCTTTTTAAGGGTGACACCAAATTTTTCACACCCAGAAAATTTTTCGCAATCTCTCTGGGTCAGATTTCTCTGAGCAGGTTAAGACATCTACAGTTAGGCATCCTGGGTGTCTCAGCATCAGCAGGAGCAATAAGCACATCTAAAGGTAGACTTCTTATCTGTAGGCAGACATTTCAAATGCACTATATGTTCCTTTACATTTACTCCGTAGGGATCCAAATGGTTAGCTCAGATGTAAATAGTCGTGTTGTAGGCATACAATGGCAGGTGACATGGATTCTGCCTCCATGCCCTGACATGCCCTGCTTTTCCTCTTCACCAGTGCTGTAGGCAGCAAAGCTTCACACGGCTCCCATCTCCATAATTTAATTTCCTTTTGTCTTTCAGTCCATTTTTGATTCATGCCTGGACTTTGTGTCTTCCTACTTGCCACTCCCTATAGGCAAAGCATTCCTCCAGCTGAGGTTTGACAAACATCCTTATTCTTAAAACAGCTCAGAGCACACCTGCTCTGTGGAATAGCGCAGCRGCAGCAGACCCACCCTGGGCATGGTTTGCTCAGCCCTGCAGTGCATTGCTGGCGCTGCTGAGGGAGGATCTCCTCTAACACCTATTTCATCAGCCTCTGATTTCAAGGATGTGCTGGATCCCTCAGGCAATATCATAAATTTGTCTCTCTAAAATTTGGATGGTCAAGTCATTCCSCTGTACAGACTGGAAGAAGGGAGAAAGGAGACATGGGACCTGTCCTTTGACTGTCACCAGCTAAATTACTTCTGCCAAAATGGGGAAATAAATTGTTCTCTGTGGTCACTGAATGTTGGATGAAAAGCAATGTACTTAAATTACGGCAAAAGTTAGCTGTTAGGGAAAGATTTCTGAAGGAAAAGGTAATGGGAACCTGCAGTGCATTATCTAGATAGCAGACACCCTCTTTCAGTTGATTTTACGACCAAGCTTTTGAAAAGTGTCACACTGCAGTCACATCTAAGGAGAAGAGTGAGAGGTTACATGGCTGTTTGTGACCTGTTGTCCAGAAACAGAAAAGTATCCCAATGTGATGAACCACAGGGCAGGAATCTCAGCTCATCCTGGGCAGGACAGTGGCAGAGGGGGAAGGTTAGCAATTGGTGATGTGGTTTTRTAGCCCCGGGGAAGGTTGCTGTTGGGGTCATGGTCCTGTTTGATTTTTCATGAAGTTGCTTAGTTCTGCATAGCACTCATGGAGAACTGCTGAGGTTAACAAGACCTGAAGTTTAGGAGAGGGTACAGAGCTGGTTAAAAGGCAAAAAAACCCTTCAGATGTGGTTGTTGCTTCTAGTTATTGATCCAAGATATCTAGAAAATGCAGATCTGACAGGGTGGTTTTCTCATTCATTAAAGTTTTCTAAGTATTCTTTGTGTAACTGTGAGTTGCATCCCTTTCCCACATGACAGAGATGCCATTTGAACAGACTTSCAGGTATGCTGGAGAAATATTGGGTTTGACCTGGGAAAATCAGGTTTAAGGTAAGCACAGAAGGTGAGAAGCTACCAGAGTTTCAGTAAAAGCTACAGCATCTAAGGCAGAATGGTTCCMTGGGGACACAATGGGAGGATGAGGTGACAGCAGTCTTACAACCTGTTTCTCACTCCCAGTCCAAGAACCACTGCAAGCAGCAGCTCTTCTCATGTTTTTCCTGTTTCCACAGCCTCATGCAAATTCCTAGGTAGCTTCAAGTGCTCTGTCAAGCCCTGATATCTCTACTGACCAATGCTCAGCATCATAAGCAAATTATATTTTCATCTCCTCTAATGTGTTTTGAAGTCCACCCCAAACACCATGTTGCTAAGTGGCAGCAGAACCAAAGGCAGGTATACTATATCAGATTTATCTACATGGACTCCCATTACAGCCATATGGATGTAAACAGTCTTAACATGGCCCCACACTGTGCTCTTATCAGGTCTCTTTAATATCCTCTGTGTCCTTGTCTTTCCCCAAAGATGTAATGAATTCTGTGACAATAGGAACTTGATAACATGAAGAAAAGAAATATCTTCCATTCCCATTTTCCTCAGAGACCTTCAAGACCTATTAGATATCTAGCCTGTGGGATGCATCTCCCACTCTGGTCCCCCCCAGTCAGCAAAAACCATGGCATCATTTTGAACATGTCCTTACTCCCATCTAACTCAGTTTCTTTTAATGGAAACACCTTTGCTGAGTCACATCCTGGTGATGAATAAGGATTTGGCGAGGGGACGCACCTGGAARCATGAGTAGAGAAACGTGTCAGGACACTGACGCAGTAAAAATGCTGTAGCAGGGCCTACACTAGCCTTGGCACCATGTCAGGTGGTCAGAATACAACACTTTACTCTTTAGGTAGGTGCCCAGTTGCTCACCATCATCCTGCTGTGAGGTCCAATCTAGGCTGTCAATTCTTACAACGCAAGGAGCAAGATCCTTAAACTGTCTAGAAAGCAGTTGGCGCTGGAAAGGGCTTGCAGAGGCCATTATGGCAGGGCCCATASATTGATGCTCTTCCATGTATGTGGCAGGGAAGACCGTGGCATTGGGATCAGGTAATTAATTAGGGCTAGGGCTAGGGTTCTACCTAGATTTAGGGTTGAGAGATTAAAGGGCTTAGAGCTCCAGGATCACTGGTGCTGCAAAGGTCCTGCCAAGGCCATCGCGGTAAGGCCACAATACTGCTGCTCCCACACCTTTTCCATCTGGACCCTCCACAGGGGTGGGCACCTCAGCCCCGGCCACAAAGTACCCTGTGGCTTGGGCTTAGGGTTAGCGTTGAGAGGTCTAAAGGCCCTAGAGCTCAAGAAACATGGGTGCTGGAATGGGCCTGCGGAGGCCATTACAACAGAGTCTCAACATGGCCACTCCCCCATCTGTGTGGCAAGTAAGACCGTGGTAATGGGTTCGGGTAATTAACTAGGGCTAGGGTTAGGGCTCCACCTAGGCTTAGGGTTGGGAGATCTAAAGGGCSTAGAGCTCCAAGGACACTGGCACTGGGTGTGCCAAAGCCATTGCAGCAAGGCCCCAACATGGTTGCTCCCTCACCTTTGCCATGTGGACCCCCCACACTGGTGGGCACCTCAGCCCCAGTGACAAGAGACTGCAGTCAGATTGCCACATGCCATAGCTGTCCCTGTGGTGCTGTGAGAGCTGGCACAGACCTCACCAAGCCATGCCACCACCTGCTGAGCCTCAGAATGTGACATGGGAATACAGCTGATCATGTTCTGCTGCCATAACCACACTGCGGAGACAAAGCTGTTGCCCTGAGTGAAAGATATCTCCAGGTTGGCTGGAACAATAGGGATGCATGGATACATGTGCTACAATTTGTCTTTATGTGTTTGAGTATAGACATCATTGGATGGGTCCAGTCAAGCTCATCCATATAAAATGAGCTTCAAGATCCCAGGGACACACCCCTTTGCATCTCATCTTCTTAGGTATCATCTCCTCCGTGGAGGTCTGAAGATAGGTAGGTAGAAGTGGAATTGTTCTACCCTGTGCAGAGTCAAGACCAGTTTAGTCCAARCTCATGGACCTGGGAAGATTCCAGCACTGCTGTAACCTTCCAGTCAATACTGCCAGGACTCCCAGAAGAAAGCCCTCTGAGAAGGGGATGTGAAGCAGCCTCAGGAGAGGTAAAAAGAGGGAAGGACTAGCAAGGGAATTGGTGGAACCACGCAACTTGGGTGAGGCAGTGARCTAATGTGTTAYTCCCTGAGCAACCCCAAGACAACTYCCCGTGTTGTTGCTCTTTCCAGGCAGGAGCATGTGCCTGCACAATGYACATGGATTGCTGCTGGGGATGAATCCCCCATCCGGACCCAGCAGATGAGTCAGGTTTGAYTCAGGTCTTCACAGTCATCCTTGCTCCTTGCTCAAGTAGTACTACATAGAGGAGGCAAAGTATGAATGAAGCCTGKTAGTATTTTTTCTTTGTGACTGTACACTATAAAAATTGCACAAGGGCATTTTTTTCTGGACAAACTTGCCTGCTGGTTCCACACACAGAGCTGTAAATCCAGTCTTTCATAGGAAAAAACAGCTTCTATTTTTAAGCGTCCCATTAGGCAAGAGCATGCTTCATTATTTGTGGGGAGACCATTCTTCTGCCCACATGTTAAGGTATCTTGGAAGCAGTATACAACTCTTTGAGGACCTTTTATTAATTTGAATTTATTGAGTGCTGGCAGACATGCGTGGTGCTTTATGGTCACATAAGGGAGCCCTTGTGGCTGCAATGTTTCAAGAGAAAACTCTCATGAAAAGGTGGAAGCCCTCTTGGCTTTAGGWGATTGAAAGACTCTATTCTAGTTTTTGAAATGTTGGCCTCAGAGTGCTCTGTAACAGAGTGCTGATAAACACCAACAGCMGTAAGCAGGGACTTTCTCCTCTGCTGTCAGAGAGGTAACATTTGCTACGCTGACTCTGGTCTGYCTGAGCTATATCTGAAGAACACAAACGTGCTGGGTACATGGAAATACAATTTGGTTTCTTCTCATCTACGTAACCATGAGAAGATTTTATCTTCTCATTCTGAAGCCAATTTGTAGATTTGAGGTTTTCTATGTTCTTGCATTCTCCCATCACTCTGTCCTGCCAAGGGCATGACAACTCCTGTAAATCTGAGGTTGCTAAAAAATGCATAGTAATAAARAAAAAGCATATTCCCAAATGATTTTATTTTAAATTATTTTTCTGTCACTATGTTTCAGCAGTGATGAGTCACAATTCAGTTAATGGATGGACACTTGATAATAAAATTCAGGATCTGGGTTTGACACTAGAGAGTAATAAACCATATAGACTCATACGAAGTAACAGTTTTCTTCTGCAAAACAAAACTGAGTGTTCTATGCGAGTAGATATGTTTGGGTTTCCTGGCTGTCTGTTTAAAGGAGATGTTTTTGGTAGCTTCACAAAGTAAAATCTCACCGAACTCTTTACCTCACAAAAAAAGCCTTGAGATACTTACAATACCTAAACTGTTGTAAAGGCGGAGAGTAAACAGGCATGCTCCACTCTTGCAGTAGCCAGGAGGAGAAGTGAGAGCCTAAAGGACCCCCCACACACATGCTTTTTAAAACCTGTGAGTCAGCAATATGTGGGATGGAGTCCAGGAAACCATCCCAGTAACCTTTTCCAGGTCCAGGAGCTTGGTGTGCAATGGTGAGGATGATAATGATTAAAAGAATAATCTATTATCTTTGGGGAGGTGACATGGCAAATCATTATTGGTTTTTTTCTTTCTCTCTCCCACAGGTTAGATTACACCATAGAAAAGGAATTTACCCAAAGGCAGATAATGCTTAAAACTATTTAGAAATAATTAATAGACATTAGAGTCATTGCATACTACAGTAAACTGTATCCTGGAAAAGCATACAATAACCTGCTTTGTTAGAGTAAAAGATGTTTGTTTAGGCTTAGTTGGTGCTTCCGACTACCTAATTACTCAGAAATGAGGTAGCTGTGCCCTTAAGGAAGTCAGAAATGTACAATGATGAATGCAACATGGGTCACATAATTTTCAGAAAAGCATGCAGATATGTCAGCATGTAATTATGTCAGCATGCAATTAGTTTTGCAGGTGGGAGCAATAGGTCTGTTTAGTTCTTTAAATAGTCTTTCGTGTTTTCCAAAATATCAATATAGCCTTGCATTTAATCTGCAGAATAAATTCCTTCCTTTTGTAACATCATGCTCTGAAGTAGAACCTTAGAGACAGCTGATGCCTCTGCTCAGAATACACCAGAAGGCCATGGCCAGCAACAGCACCTCCTTAATCATTCAYGGATAAGCACCACTTCTCTTTGGGACTGTTGCAGCAGGAGGAAAGAGTGAATTCTCTCCAAACACCAAGTCCCCAAGGCAGTCCCATAAAACACAGAAAGACATAGAATCATAGAWTCATTAGGGTTGGAAAAGACCTCCCATATCATTGAGTTCAACCATTGACCCCACTCCACCGTTCACCAYTAAACCTTATCACCAAGTGCCATATCCATGCACCTTGTGAGCATTTTCAGATGATTCCACCACCKCCCTGGGCAGCTTGTTCCAATGCTTGACCAGCCTTTCACTGAAGAACTTTTTCCTACTCTCCAATCTAAACTTCCCCTGATGCAACCTGAAGTCATTTCTTCTCATCCTGTCACTTGTTCCTTGGGAGGAGAAGACAGACCCCCCACCTGGCTCCACCCTTCTTTCAGGCAATTGTTGAGAATGATAAAGTCCCACCCCTGAGCCTCCTTTTCTCCAGAATAAACAACCACAACTCCCTCCGATATTCCTTATAGGGTTTATGCTCCAGACCCTTTCCCAACTTTATTGCCTTTTGAACTTGCCCCAGCAGCTCAATGTCTTCCATGTAGTGAGGAGCCCCAAACTGAACAAAAGATTTTAGGTTCACTCTCACCAGTGCCAAGCACAGGRGTAGAGTCCCACCTCCTCACCCTCAATTTGGCTGTCCATGCTCCATGGACATGAGAAGTTCCTCTGCTTGGCTGCTGGAAACCCTCACCCCCCAGGGACAGGGCAGCTGGCAGAAAGAGAAGCTAAACAGGGCCCAGCTCCTTTGCTTGTTAAACAGCACCATGGGGGAGGAAGGGGATACATCCGCTCCTGAGGTTTGCAGAGGAGGTTGGGAAACATCCCTTTTTCCCCTGAGATTCCTTTCAGCTGCAATTGTATGGCCCAACCATATCCCACGCTGACAGCAGAGCACAGCCGAGCCTCTTTTTCTCAGTGCCACTTCCTACCTCATCCTGCTCGCAGGTCTGGCACACAAGTCTTGGTTTGGCTCAGAACGGGAAAGGTCTGTCCCAGTGAGCTGGGATGTAAACAGGAGCTTAGCCTTACAGCAGCTGTAAGCCAGCTTTCTGGATTTGCTCCTGTTGGTTGCCAAATACTCTGTATTCATGGGGAGATGATGAAAAACATTTAGGTGAGTTTGTGGCTGTCTAGCTCCTAGCAAGCTGTAAATATAAGGGAAGGGAGGAAACCCCAACCCCCAAACCCCAAAACCTGGACAACTTACAAACCTTCTCTGCAGCTTAAATAGAGGCTTAGTCTAATCCCTCTCTTTGACTGGAGCAGTTCTGACCATTTCCCAGACAGTTACTTAAGTGCATGTAGCCACTTTAACTGCTATGCCTGTTATTGAGCTGTGTTCCCTTCATCCTGGTTGACATGAAGCAATGAAATCACCCAGGTTTGACTTTACAAACCTTCAGTGTCTTCACTGAAGACACACAGCAAATGTAAAAGGCAATAAATACCCTGCTAATCTCGCCAGCAACACAGAAGCAATAGCAGCAACCCTTTGCTCCAGAAAACTCAAGATGGTGTTTCTTAAGGCTTTTTTTTTCATTCTTAAAGTTCACCTCATTCCAGTTTTTGAAATGAAAATATATTTGTGTSCAAATGATTCATACTGCTAAAGTAGGCAGCTTTTTCCTTGAATCCCAAGACTGCATCTGCCTGTGACTCTGACTTGTCTCTTAAGTTCTCTCTGTTACTAAAGTCCCCATCTATGAAATAAGGTTGACTCACTGAAATGAATTCTCAGTGATTAAAGTTTTAGGATCTTCAGTGTTAAAGGACTTCTCTGTGGGATCCAGCATTAAGTCTCCCAATGTTGCTTCAGGTCTTTGAGAGGAAATGTAGAACAGAGGATAAGCCAATCACCTCACATAAATTAGAAGTTGTGCTTCCTTGACAGACAATCAGGCATTTTTCTGTTCAGTTGTTAGGAAGGTAGCAAATGTTGTTTCCACTTTCTTTAAATTGTCTGGTTTCATTATTCATGAAGTTAAGTATTTTAATATTTTAATATTTTAGTGTTTTATATTCCACTTGTTCTCAGCTTTCTAATGAATTTCATACATTCATTAGAGGGCAAATCAGGGACATTGAGACAATATTTTTATCTTCACACCACTCAAGCAGCTTCCCAATTGCCCCGAAAAAGGTTTCAAGCCGGGTTTCATCTGTCTGACCGAGTATGCAACAGGACTGACATCACAGCCTTCCCTTCCCTTCCCTTCCCTTCCCTTCCCTTCCCTTCCCTTCCC
>NW_026623463.1:221663-223579 GCF_030028575.1 Malurus melanocephalus
CAGGAAGGATGCCATACTTTCCTCATTGCAATGATTTACTGTTCTCACCCTGTCTTACTGTTTTTTCTTCTATTTGTTTTTGGCATCTATTTACTTAAACCTGCAACAAGAAAGCATTGTCAATAGTTTATAGCAGAAGCTCATACCAGCACTTTAYACTTACAGTATTTAGCATTCATAAAGAGAGACCAGACACATGTTTCTTGTGCTTCTGTGCAAATTAGATCTGTTTGCAAGCTAATGCTTTGATTGATTTCTTGTAATGAACACATCTGGTCTCAGGGCATCAACCTGTTTATTTTCCTTTCAGCATGGCACTTTGGTCGGGGCACTAGAAATGCTTCCTTTCCCAGCACCCCTCAAAATGCTGATGTCTCTGGAGGATATCTCTCTTCCCATCCAGCTAAACATTAACAGAGCCTCTCAGTACCTCTTCCTACTGGGTGACTTTTAGAAGTGTAGCTATGCTCAGATGGCTTTTACGGTGAAGGTTTCCATCCCTGTGACTGAGGTCCAGGTCCTGCTCCCTGTGCCCCTTGGAGCCCTCTGACACTCTTTGTCCCACCCTGCTGCAGTCCAGGGCAGGAGCATTGACTAAACCCTTGCCTGGCCAAGGTAACAGCTGGGGTGTCTGTCATCTGCCGCTCATCTGGAACCCAGTGTGGGCTCAGACTGCCACTCTGCCCTCCTTCACCGACATCTTTCTCTCCTCCAGAACTTTTGGAAACAAAAGACTAAGATTTAGACTGTCTAGAATCCAGGCATGGGAGCACAGCAGGATGACATCTATAAAAAATAAAAAAAATAATGGCATCATTTAGCTTTCAGTGGAAGGCTTGTTTATCTCTGAGAAGATTATGCYGAGGGTTTCCATGCAGAGCAGAGCAATGGGGTACATATAGAGCCTTGACAGGGAACTTTTYATACACAAAATAAGATTCTAAATTTCTGATGTAAAGCTGTGAATTCCATCTATGGGACAGTAAGTTGGATGCTTCTGGTTTACATCCAGTAGAGATTTGCCATTTACTGCCATTTGGAATTGTGATGTCTAATCAGACTGGTAAAAAAAATGTAAGGGAAAGCAGCATGCTCCATCCACACAAGAACCACTTGGTGTCAGGAGGCATGGCAGGGGACTCTGCCTAAGAACCTGGCTTGCCATCCCACAAGCTGCACCATGACCAAGCATGGCACCTGAGAGGAAGGAATGATGGCTCTGTGTAGCCTGGCTGCGCTGTGTGAGCTGCTTTGGGCCCTGCAGACAGTTCTGTGTGGCACAATAAAGGGCAGGATCGAGAAAAGGCTTGAATTCACTGAGCCTGAGGCTGGAGTTGGTACTCTGGTGTCTGCACACTTGCCAGGCATGCAGAGGGTCATCATGGAGACCCTGSACTGGAGAATGGTCTGGACCACACTTTGTTAGGGGAGCAGATGCACCCTTGTCTGAGGAACAGTGATGGTTTCTGGGCAGATGGAGATGGGTGATTCTTGTGAATAATCTTCAGGATACAGAGCTTGATTCTCATCCTGCTTTCTACAGTCAGTTAGCAGTAGGACATGACTAACAGAAGCCCAGTCACTTAGTGACCCAAGTCAGTGAAGCAACCTACTTCTCCAGCAGAAAGGTACTGAATGTATGGCAGCAATCTCTGTGTTTCTCAGACAGAGAGAGGGACCCTGGTCAGCAGAATACAAGAGCAATGCCAGGCCAACTGTCTTAGTAAAAAGTAAGCAGACAGCTGATTGACCAGTGCATGCTGGAAGTCCCCTGAAATCAACTACAAGGTCATTGCAAGCATCTCCTGCCCCCTTCTCTAATACCACTTCAATTTGCATGAAGTAGCATCTCATGTCATTGGGGTCAATGAACCAATCCATGTGTTTGGGATGGGGAAAAACAAAACAAAAAAAAA
>NW_026623463.1:223687-241628 GCF_030028575.1 Malurus melanocephalus
AAAAAAAAAAAACCAAGGAAAAAACAGTGATTCCCCATGGGGAAACAAAAGGGATATGAGAAATACCCTTACGTATTGGATAAAGCTCTAGGCATTTCTGCTGAGCCATCCTGGCACTGAGGGCTCTGTGTCAGGAGAGTAGATGTGCTCGAAGACAGTCCAGAGCCAGGACAGGTGGATACTCAATGATCCACTCATTGGCTGGGTAGGAAAGACAGTGAGACAAAGGCAGAGAGAAGAAGGGATCCTGCAGGGGTTAGCTACTCGTATAAAGAAAGGATATGATTTGGTTTGCTTTCCAGGATGTGTTCAGTGCTGCTGTTTAAGAAGAACCTGCAACCCAAGTAGAGTGGACATTYATAGTTATCATAGTGACAGTCAGGTCTGCTTCAGCTCAGAGCTGGACATACACGCAAGCAGGAAATAAGCCTGTTCTGAAGAAGTTTAAGTTCAAATGCACATGTCAGGGCAAAGATGGGAAGGGAAATGAAGGTCAGATGAACCTTGTGTCCACTCCATGGAGCAGGTGCAGTCAGGGGGGAAAAGGCATTCCTGTTGCTCTCTTTACGCTGATGCACAGTTGCAGCCTGCACCTCTTCCATGGGAAAACTCCACGGTTGAAGCAATATCTGACCTCTGAACTCCTCTGAAGCAGATGATGACTCTGGAGTCACAATCTCATGGAYTTCTGTGCAGTTAGTTTTAGTTATCTGTTTACTGGGAAAAAAATGGATATATTTAAACTCCTTGACTGAGTGTTTCTATCAAGTTAAAATTATGCATCTGTGGACCACCATGGTAACCTATCACTGCTGCACTGCTTGCACTACTGCAAGCAGTACAAGCGACTTCAGGTTTACAAGGCCCTTTCAATTTAGTGATGGTTTAGCAGTCCTGAATTACACTGTGGAAAGTGAAGGACGAGAGGAAAAGTGAAACTTTTTAAAAGCCATTGTAGGCAAAACAGATTCCTTATCCATCTGCATCCTGGGATAGCTCCCCAGCCCCTCAGTGTAACCCTACTCTCTTCCCACGTGCCTCTTCCAGTGCAAGGCAGAAGCAAGATTTTCCTTATTACCCTCTGCTGCACTTAAAGTCAGCAGAGATTAGGGACCACAACTCCAGCTTATGCAGGTGCAAACCAGAGCAGTCACAGGGAGTGACTTGTGTCTTGGCAGTGCTGTGATTTGCTCCGTTGTGCAAATGGGATCCCAGCACACAGCAGGCTTCCCACTCCTTATTCGGTTAGCGGTTTGTCCTGGACTGACCTGGATGTAGCAAGTGAGAAAAATTCCGGATGAAGCCTCACTTAATCCTAGGTTCTCTTTTAACTACTAACCAAACTGCCTCTGTACCAGCATGTTACACTGAGAGGATGTGGACAAATATATCTACACTGAGGAGTGGCAGAGGCTGCAGTTCACATTTAGAAATGCTGAGCAGTGTGTTTTTCTAAGCTGGCTAATTAGTATGGGCTTGAAACTAAAGGCTGTGTTTAACTGACAAGGCAATATGCCCTTCACCCATCCCTTGAGATGTCAGGAGAATTATTTCTTTCAAAAAGCATGCCTTTAACTCATTCCTGTCTATGTGCTTTGATCTTTTCAATATAAGCCTTTCCTTCTGCACTTTGCTTTCCCCTGAGGAAGAGACCTTGAAAGCAAATCACACTGATTTGCACATGGCTSTTCCTCCCTTGCCCACTGTGCTGCATGGCTGGATCTCCTGTGCCAGGGACCCTGGTCTCATGCAAGGAGCTGAGGAAAAGAGAGCACCACAATCACTAAGTGTTACAACTGGTGCAACTCCAAAGAGATGCTGTAAGAGAAACTGAACTGCTGCAGATGCCTCTGTCCTCTCCTAGTGCAATGAGGAGATCAGGAAGGGACAATGATTCAGCAAGTCACAACTTTCCTCCCAGGTTATTCCACTGGGCTCTGGATAAAATTAAAAGTTGATGATCTGGCCTTTAAATGGGAAGGAGGATAGAGTTTTCTGACAAACCTGTTTATGATCCAAGCACCATGCAACCCTAGAGTAATATACATCCATATATCCAGATACTTGTGRTTTTTTCCTGCACAAAGATCCTCGTTATTACTTGATGAAACCAGGTCAGAGTCTAAAGGGAAATAGTGGGGAAGAAAAAAAAGGAATATAGTAACAATTATATACTGATGTTTAGGGCCAAATCTTGAAGGGTTTGAAGGGTGGTGCATAACAATAGGAAATGTACATGGATATCCACAGTTGGAAACACTGTTGGGCATAGCCAAGAATTTAGAAGCTAATTGCCAAACTGGCAAATGCTGCACTTCTCAGTCTTGGTATTAGTAATGAATGTGGATTTGCACAGGAGTCAGAGATTTTCAGTGTTTAGGTTGCCCTTGAGATACAAGAGGCATAATTTTGCAAGATAAATGTTTATCTTGTGCATTTCCAGAAATATGCTTGAAGAGACTCTCTTCCCTCCCACAAGGGTCTGTTTGGCACTTGAAGAGACTCGCTAGCTTTGCATTTCCAAATACAGATGCCTCTATTTTGGCTCATACATTCAGGGAATTGGCTAACAGTAGCTGTATTCCAGAAGTGCTGAGCACTTCTCCACATTATTTACATTACTGCGAGATGCAGATCTTTAGGTCTTCACAAGGTCAAGTCACCCAGCCTTAAAACACTGCAGCATGAAATTACAGTCCTATTTTGAGCCACTAACATTTTTGTTAATTTTGTTTCAAGCCAGCAATTGTCTGCAGTATCATACCAAATTAAAAAAAAAAAAAAGGCAGAAAAATGTAGGGGAGTAAAAGAGGTTTGGCTGTGAATAACGTTGCTAAACATTGTGCAGCAAAAGGACATGRCTTCAAGGACAAATGATCCTTGTGACAGACTTCCCAAATCACAGGATGTCGATTCGGTTTTTTAAGGCATCTACTATGTCTTGCAAAGGACTGATGTGAAAAAGTGCGTGCTGTCCCTAGACTAAATAAGTGTTGCTTTGTTTCCAACTTAGAAAAGACAGAAAGAAAGACAGAAAGGAAGGGAGGGAGAGAGAAAGCATGTCACAGATGAAAGCACGTTCTTGAAGGTCAGGGCAGAGCGTCCTTACTTCAGCAAATGCTCTGGCTTAGCTTCATAACGAAATAATCCTGCTATCTGATACTGCCTGAGAAATAAACAGTGTTTTTATAAAGTTCTTGCCCATTTCACAGCACTTCCCTGTGACACTGTAATAAAGTAGGTTGCAGCAAGTATCCTGCATGCCATGCCTCCAAATGTACCAGTTAATTACTGAGCCCTTTAAACCTACTAACAAGACAAGCCTTGTTCTTTCAACCTATTGCTTTTTGCCAAAAAAAAAAAAAAAAAANAAAAAAAAAAAAAAAAAGTCTGGGCAAATAAATCTTTCCAGAGAAAACAGATTTGTTTCCAAATCAGTCAACTGTGCTGAACTGAAAAAAAAAGAAATGTTATTTTTTCCAGGATGAAAGCAAAACAAGATCTCTCCCTGTTTATCCTGTCTCACCCATTTCTAAAGAAGGTCAGTTCAATTTCTTCATTACTTTTTCCTGCTGTCTTATTTATCTTCAAGTCCTCTAGTGTTTTTCAGTTCCACTGTCAAAGCCCAGTCTAGTTGGTCCAACATAGGAATGCACTGTGCTTTGCCCTTCACAGCTATGTGAAGATGCTGAATAGTGCTGGGTGAGCTGTAAACATCCAGACATTCTCCTTTCTTACTTGCTTTCTCCAAGCTCCGGAAAAATACCCATAAATCTCAAGCGTTTATTGTGGAGCATCTTATTCATTACAGATGCTGCAAAGTCTGTGAAAACAATCACAAATTCAGTCTGCCCCAGTCCTGTGTGCTGTGCCATGCTGAAATACAAACCTTTGTACCATAAGCATCTTTTAATACTGGTGTCTGGAACTGAGTTTGGAAGGAAGGAAGGGCAATACAAATACAAGGTAATATAGAGAAAAGAGAACAGAGCTTTGTTACYCTCAAAACAGGTAGCTTTTGATGTTTAACTCAGAAGGAACCTAGGGCAACTCTTGAGGGGTTTCTACACTGGAACTACAGGCAGTAGTAATAGAGGCCATCATGTTTGCCTGCATCAGCCCAGCTAGAGTACAAGGTGTATTTTGCGTGCTATAGAGTCAAATGCAGAACTAGACTTCTTTTAATAGCCATGATCTGTAAGAGAGGGTCATTAGATCAGTTGGTTTGATCTCCTAGATGACACCTTAAGGAAAGAAAAATGTATCCTGCTGAATTCTCCTCTTAGTGTTCTCATTGTGCTGGGTTGGTTACACCAGTTTAACCTCTTCTGCAGTCACGTACACGCCACTGACTTTGGAGCATCAGCAAAACAGCCTGAAGGGAGGCATATGCCAGCTACCGATGTGCAGGTCTGAGAGTAAAAGGCTCCGACACAGGATCAAGTACCCATGCCTTATCTACAGCCTTTTCCGCCCTTGTATTGCCTCACTGCTGCCTCAGGTGCTGCGCCTGCAGAGTCCACAGCAGGAGCAGGGAGCTGGGAAGAGATGAGTCAGGCACCATACCCTGACCCGGTGTTGTGCCCCTACTGTGTCTGGGCAAGTCTAGAGGCAAACCAGGTTCATGCAGTGCACACACTGAAGAAGCTGGGAGAGCCATGATGGCTAAAGGCTCTTTTAAAGTTAAACTCTTCAGCAGTATGTTGAACCTACAGCTGAATTCAGTTTTCAACTTGGTCTCTACACAGGTCTGGCCACAGCCCTGTTGTACTACGAAATGTACTACTTTTAAAACCAGAAAACTACAGGATATGATATATGGCAGTGTCTGCAGGATTCCATGGCTTTGCTAGCAAAATAAGCAGTAATTTCACATCTTTCATTGCCATTCTAGTTCAAGTGCCAACATTAAGTTCAGCAGTCCTATCAAAACAAACCAGTGCTTCTTCATTACCCTCTTTGGTCACTAGTCAGATTTTATCCTCTGTCCCAGAGCTGACAGTGGATTAATTTTGCCATGTTGTTCTTCATTTGCCCAGACACTAGAAGGTTAGTTATGCATTTTGCTCTTTTCTGATTTCAGTGGCACAGGATGCAGACCTTGCTTTTCCATCTTTCAGTGTTTGTTCCTTTTAGAGGTGATGCAAAGCTTTCTGAGGTKGTTAGAGTTCTCCTGTGGAGTGAGAACCTTACAGGATGAGATCATCTGCTCATTTCCAAGGGAAATACCATCCCAGGAAGCACAGATACTCATTTGTGAAGTGCTGCATTTCCCAAGGTGTAACACCTCTGTCAGAGAGAGGCACATCTGTTTCTACACACTTCCGGCATATAGGTTTCTATTAAAAGTAATTGCCTTGGTAGTACTTTTTCCAAACAGAATTCTGTGATAAGAACAACTGATCCCATAGTACCAAAGCCATTTAGAAAATGCTACCTAACTCAGCTCAGGCACCCACTGCTGGGATAGACTGCTCATAAATGTCAACTGAACMATTCTGATGACTATCACAGGAATGCATCCGCACTTTATCATCAGTGTTTTCAGTTCTCTAGCCTCCTCAGACTTCTGGGGGTTGTAATTTTGAATCATCGTTAATATTAAAGGAAGTATTTCCACAAAAGCAAATGGAGTGGCTGTGAAAACTGTCACACTCCCATTGAAGTCAACGGGAGTTACCTGAGTGGGAGCAGATGGCATCTTCTTTTTCTTTAAAACTAGTGTTTATTCATGCACTCTAGGTGCCCCTAAAAACTTTACACTGCCAACCCTTCTCTAGATAGATCTAGTCCAGCCTACATAAAAGCAGCATTTGCTAGCTGGGCTTCCAAGAAATTACACTGTGCACATAATTACCCTAGAGGAAAACAGCCTTGGCAGCAGCCACCTGAGTACTGGAGAAATGAGAGTAGTCAAAGGGCAAGGCTTTGGAGACCACTGCCACAAACTATCTGGTGGAGCATATTAGAGAGACATCCAGCAAATGTGACTGAGGCCTCTGATTTTCTGCCAGCTGTCAGGTTTGGAATTACAGCCATAGCAATTAGCCATGATTACTTCCCGATGTTTTTAAGTATGGTGCAAAGATCACCAGTTGTAGTAGTTTCTTTTTGCGGTGTTTAAGTGCAGTGCCAAAGAGGAGTATCAGATCTCAGGTCTGAAGACTAGGGATGTATTGGCAGGTGTGTTTGGGGAAGAGATAGGAGGATCAATATTTACTATTTATGTTTAGCAGGTCTCCCTCCAGACATGCACTGTCAATATCTGTTAAAACATTATTAAACAGATAAATAAAAATAATAACCCTAAGTAGTGCTGGAGAGGTTACAAAGTCATCCCATGACTGTAGTAGTCCAGCCAGTTGCCCTGTAGTTTGACCATAAACTATTCCCTTATCAAAAGCATGAAGAAAAGGTCTATTTGTTGCACAACCAAAAGGATTAAATGATAATAAATTATTGGGCTTTACCTAGAACTCCTGTCCACCTTTGGAAGACCACTGGTTGGGACTACTAAGACCTCAAAGACAAAACTGATGAGCAAATGTCAGAATTTAAGGTCTTCTGTATGAGCACCCTTGATGCCAGGTAATAAAAAAAGTGTTTCTAGCTGAGGTCCACTGGAGATCATTTCCAGATTGGGGAGAGAGCACTTCTCTAGGCAGCTTGGGATACCAGTTGCTAATTACTACATCAGTAGTATCTTATGCAAAAATGTGATTTGAAGCAGGAGTAAACAAAATATTCTAAGACCACTACACCTTAATTTTGTATTTCAGGTTTACAATTTCAGCAAGTATAAGATGAGGGCTAGTTTCTCTGAAGGGACTGGGTAACGCCATCACAAACATTCTTCTCCCTCTTAATTTAAACACTACCATATTCCTACTTCATATCCTCAGACTTTTCTGAAGACTTTGGAGAGTGAAGATAGGTCTGTGTGGAGATATGGACCAGTTCAGCAGGCCATGTTAGAAGACTTGTTTATTCTTGTTGACATAAAACTTGGTGTAATGTCAAAGTGTTCACATAGAGATGTCACGAGTCCAGTCGTGCTTAGTTTGCAAAGTCTGAAGTTGAGGTGTTTGAGCCTAGGCTATTGTGGTTTGTAAAAACAGTMGATGCACACAGAATTACTATTTTGAAGACCCAGCCAAATTATGCACTATCAGTAAAAAAACCCAAAGTTTTTTTTAAGTACCTTGGTTGCTGGACACCTGCTATCCAAGAGGTGTGATAAGGAGCTGTTCAGTTACAAGTGATCATGGGAGGCAAAATTGTTGTTTACCTTCCTCAACAGAACAGATGTGACTCTTACAATCCGACTTTGTTTAAACGCTTAAGGAAAGAGCATTTCTGCCAGATCAAATGAATGCCCATGGAAACCAACCGTGGCAGAAATTAGTTTAGTTAAACATTTGAACTAATCCTCTCTGAAATTCTTTTGGCGCTGTTTATTCAGCTTTAATTGTTTCATGAACACACAACAGTTTAAACAGGGCCTTAGAACCTATGTCAAGTCTATACAGTTCATTTGATACAATTTAATTTGGCCACTTGAGAGGCATAAACATTCTTAGCATGTAAATTAAAGGTGTCTCTGGAAGGCATTCAGCTTTTTACTAAATGTTGTTAAGAAGTAGACAGAAGCCAAACAGAGGACTGTTGTACAGAGGCAGTAATTTGATATTCTGCTATCATTACCATGAAGCTCTTTTTCACAGTACAAACACCTTAGACTTGAGATTCCAGGAAGAGGTGKTTTTTTAAATATGAAAGACTAGATGCTTTGTTTTTCCATAATTAATGGAAGAAAAATCTTGCTGAAGTTTGCATAAGTTTCAGTTACACAATATTTGGAGCTATACTGCTCCCTTACAGGACACAACCTTGTAAATTATTGTTCCCAATGTTGCTAAAAATTGTGTGGTAGTGTAAAGCTAACAAGTACAAAGCAAACTGTTTGATTTTCTGTCTTCTCTGGAGACAGGAGAAATCAGTGAATGAAAAAAAAATTACCCTTAAATTTTTTTTTAGGTCAAGTAGGAACATTTTTAACTTGACACCAAGGTAAAGGCTCAAGTTTTCATTAAGTTAAATTGAAGAAAAAGGCTTCAAAGATTTGTCTGCCATTGTACTGTCCAGGAAGGAAAGAGTGTCCTATGACTGCCCAGCAAGGTTTGTTGTAATGGAAGTGTGGGAATGCACAGCTCAGGGCAAAAATTTTGTGCATACACTAGGAGGTACAAAACCACCTTCACAAGGATAACAATGCCTTCAGGTTCCTGATTTCCTCATAGTTTGTCCCTGCTAATCAATGTAGCTGGAAAGATACATTTGCTTCTGAAAGTCCCAAACACCAAAGTGGAGGTGCCAAGAAGGACAGACATCTACAGGGTATAAAGGCCCCTGTGGACCAGCCTCACAGAGAGTTTGGGATCTGCTGAGGAGAAACATCTTGGACAGTGAGCAGAATGTACCTTGTACCTTTGGCCTCTGGTAGGTTTGGGTCTGAGAGAAGTGAGACACATGTAAGGGGTGTTTCAAYCTAAGGAAAAGTGATTAGTGGGGGTATCTAGAGGCAATTAGGCTACTGGTTTAAATGCCTCAGCATMGGCTGAAAGATAAGATGAATCTTGTTTCCAGAGTCCACAAAAATACCTAAGTAAGCCAGTGGTTATCACTTTGATTTTTTATGCAAAGACAAAGAGAAAGGGGAAAAACAGGAAAGAAAAACAATTGGCCTTCTGTGCTTTAAGTAAAAGTGAAAGGATATTTCTCAGTCAGGCATTTGGAGAGAAAACTCAGCACATTGCTAAGAACTGAGAGGAAAAAAGAGTTTGAAAGTTGTGTTCATCCATTTAGCTGCTATTCTCTTCTTAAGAACTTTTTCTTGCCTGCTCTGGAGCAATTTTTAACTTAGAGTATGCTACCAATAAACACTAAATGAGTGGCAGCAGTGCAGTTTGTCTAGATGTGGCTGTGGCTATTGTCTACACTTCCTAGAAGTTTAYCTAAACAAAGAAGTAAATCTTGATATAGCATTTCTCATCTCCAGATTAGGGTTGCCATTCTCTACCCAGACATGTGCTATTTCTCTCTAGGTCTGGATGGGTGGGTTTCTATCCATGGGTAGGAGAAAGACAAAGGCGAAATGTGTACATCTCTGCTTTGGCCCAGGGAAGAGCAGCAGTGAAGTCCTTCAAGGATAGGTACAGGGTGGACCTCACAGTGAGATGGACCTCAGCGAGCTGMAGAATACATGAAGGCTGACTTTGAGGGTCTGGGACAGCCAAGGTTAGAGGGTTAGGTAAAAAGAGTAGCAAGTGAGTGGAAGAAAGTTACAGCAGTTTGGGAGGCAGTGATATAGCAGAGGCAGGATCGAGCAAACTCTGAGATAAATGCTGAAGATATTTAGGAAGGATAAGTGTGGATGAGAACAGCAGGTCAGGAAGTTTCAGGCTGTGGCTGAGACTGGAGGAAAAGRCAGAGAAAAGCAAAGTGCTCTGASGTCTCAGAGGGAAAAGACTGATGACAAAGAAATCAAAGAGTAGCTCTCTCCTCCCCCAGCTTCAACAGGAATTATTTTTATGAGAAGAATGACATAAATGCATAGGATCTCCCTATTCACTCCAAATCTATGATAAAAGATGCCCACCTACAGTCTCTTTTTACTTTGACCAGTGTGTTAATTTAATTACTTTTAATTAAAGTACTTTAATTTTCGAAGGACTTCTAGGAGAGCAGTACTACCATTGGCCTATAGGAGCAAGAAGACTATCTAGAGGTATTTACCACTTCTTCAGGGTAGGTAGGCCTGCTCTACASACACCTCTGAGACTGCAGGGAATACGTGCTTGTTGCTGTTAACTGCAAACTCACTCAGCAATAACGGCACAGAGCTCAGTTCAGGCTGCAAAAACTCAAATGAGAGATTGAGCAACTGGAACACCTGGCAGCACAGAGACACAGGAGATTTTATTCTTTAAACAGGGACTGATAGTGCCATTTCAGATCCCTGGGTGTACCCAAGAGTTCTGGTCAGCCTGACAGATAMCGCAGATGTATTTAATGCAACATATCCCTTTGGAAGAAAGAGGTGAAAGCCTCAAAACAGGATGTGTTTTGACATCCCAGATAGCAGTAGATGTCTCTATATGAGTTACGCTATCCTTGTAGTTTCTGTAAGATTTCATCTCTACTGCTAAAAAAGAAGAAAGCAAGGACCAACCACTGCCAAGGCCAAGCAGCACATACTGACTTCTGYGCTTACTGCTTAGGGCTTGTGCTCTTCTGTCTAGGCTGCTTGATCTTGGATCTCATCTGAACACCATGTAGTCATCCTGTGATTCTGAGAGAGAAATATTTCTTTCTGCTTGTCTTTTTCGGTGGGAAGTGTGTGAAATACTCTGAAAGCTGTGCCTCATTCACCTAAGGGATGTTTTTCCAGAAGGCCCACAAACACACATCATAGCCTGGCGGTATGCCATTACAGCATGAGTGTGAGGGCACAAAGCCTCTTGGGCAATGGTGGAGGACTGCTTTTGGGTAGAGGGAACCAAACCTAGGGCATTCTGATCTATCCTGCATTTAGGAGGACTCCACAGGAGTTTTTTCAGAGCAATATATATCTGGGATCAGCACATACATGACCTTTGGTCAGCTGATACAGACCACCGCTAACATCAGATGACATTTCAGTCTTGAAATTAATCACTGCCATTGCCGTCCAGTTTTCTGACTGCAGTCAGTCTCCCTGAACAAACACTTGGTTGTTTGGCTAATCGTGTAGCAAAAAAATAAAAAAGGAAAGAAAAAGTGGTTGCTTATGAACTACTCCTTTCTAGGGCTTGGGATTTCCATTGCTTTTGCTGGTCAGCAAAAGCTGTTAAGCAGAACCAGCCGACTGTGACCCCCCTGTGCCCTTCTGTCGGTTTGGGTTGGAACGTGTTCCCTCGGCATCCATAACCCAGCCGTGAGAACAAGCCTCACCGCCCTGCAAACCCCGCCGAGCCTGCCTTTCAGTGTTTAATGTAGTTCTTGGCCTGCTGTCATTTTGGCAGCCCTTCGACTGCAGACCTCAATTTAACGCAATTATTAAATCTAAGACGAATACCACGTAGGAGACTGTCATCAAATCCTAGGCTACAGGTCTGGCTCTCAAGAGATGTTGCCAGTCCCCGTGCCCAGACAGTCAACCATACCCCATGCTAGCCCAAGTGGTGTTTATCCAACTTATTCTTAAAACCTCCAGCCTCAGAAAGGAGCTTTGGTAGYTCTGTAGGTTGCAGACCCACAGGAATGACACAGTGAGACACAGTGTTCCTGTGCTCCCAAGCTGCTGCTCTGGTAATCAGGAGGACCAGGCATTGCTTCCCAATTCACTTGATGGTCTACTTGGTGATTCTTACAGACTTCCCAATCTTAGGAAAGAAGAAGTGATGATATTGACTTTACCATGATAAACCACTAGTATGAAAAGTATTTTGATAAAGATCTACAGGCTAAAAAAATCCTAATATTATTAGCATCTAACAGTGTTAACAATTTAAAATAATTACTAGTATTAAAGCGAGATAATAACTCATTTTAATATCCTTRGAATACAAAGCCTCTGCTAATGGTTTGTTTTTTTTTTTTTCTTTCCATTTGTGAAGGGGACAATTTAGGGGACTGGTCTCCTTTCCCTGACTTCTGTAAGATTTTGACTGCAAGTTGCTGGATGGTGAAGGAGGCAAATKTCTGCACTTTCGTATATTGTTTTTACTCCATTAGGAGGACTTCAGCAGGAAAGCAAATGGCTCTTTCTCATAATCAGTTTACTTAATTCTTTCTCTGATGGACAGTCTGTAGCAAACTCCAGGTAAGAACCAATGAGCATGGTGGGAGCACAGGATCATCATACTCACAGTCCTTTCCTTTCAGAGCTGGAAGTTTTTCATTGCCTTGGGGAACTTAAAGGTGTTTTTGGAAGAAAGGTTTCAAATGCCTTCCTGGCYCATTTTTTTAGAGAAAACCACAATTATATGGGGAGAGTATATAGTGAAGGTTTTTGACTGCYAGGCACTGGAGGGAAGATCTGCAGGAACACTTGTGTTTGTGTAGCTTGGGTTATTTAATCTGGGATGCCCTTTGACTCCACTGCCCTGTCCTCATCTCCACCAGTGTGCACAGAAGAATGGGGCTCTTGGGGGAATTCCACTTCCACCATACAGGAATTTTGCCTCTGACATGTATGAGGAGTAGGAACAGGACTGYAGCAATAAATAAATACCAAAGTGATTAAAAACAAATGTGTGAAGCATTATTAATGATACTCTGGAGAGAATGGAAGTGTACTATGCCAGAAACACCATCAGGAACAGAACAGATATCAAGGGCTACACAGCCTGATGTTAAGGCAGCAGAAAGCGACAAAGCAGTGATTTACTGTGCAACATCTGAGCCTGCAGCTGGATAGTTCAGGCTTGATTAGTTGTTTTTGAGCTARCAGGTCGGGTCAGACTCAGGTCTGTGCAGGTAACCTACCTCTGTCAACAGCAACTGCCATGTTCTGCCTTGTTCTCAATATTCAGCACACCCCCTGCCCTCCTTCCATCATGTTTTCTGTTACTCACAGCTCTTGGAGAAGTTTTGACAACTTGCAGTCCATCTGTCCTTGCTTTGAAGGCATTTCTGGAAAGACAGCTGGACTGTCTGGACTCCCAAAGAAGCTGTCTATTRTGCAAGAAAGGTTAAGAGTTTGGTGATACAGGAGGCTCTCTTTTCTACCCTTTTCCCTATTTTTCCACTGGTATATTTGAAATGCAACCACCACATCTGCAGTGCTTTACTCCAGTAAGTAATTATGTGACAGCTACTGTTCTGAGCACTCATGCAACCRCGTGCAGACGGAGAAGGAAACAAGTCATTTGCATACAGAGCAAATATTTTGTCATCACCTGCTGTTCATCCTAATGAGATTTTGCCAGACTCATTAGAATGATTCCACGCTTCTTAATACCCACTGGGATTGCTTTATTATTTGATGGAGTCAACAGTTGGCATATGCCACAATGTCTCYGTATTCAGGTCTCTTGAAACCTCTGAAGGCAGCTAAACAAAGGCAGTGAATAACCAGTTTTGTTTCCCTCTTTCTCCCAGAACGTCTTAACGCTGACACCACTGACTCATAAGCACCATGGTTAAAGGGATCTCTTTATCAGCCCACTCCCACTGGCTTCTGAAGGCAGTAGGCATCTTTTCACTAGGGATTGGCTYGTCCCTGCATGGCTGAAACCAAGGACCCTGACCCCTCCCTGTAGAGGACTCATGAGGATTTCTGTTTTTCTACTTCCCTTTCTGGTTTTAAAAATCTTGTTTCAAATGTCCCTGGTGGTGGCTTTTTCTCTCCTGTTACTCTATGAAAAAAACTACATAAACAACAGGGAGGAGAGCTATTAAGGAATTAGGGAAGATTTGGGCGTGGCCCAACTCCACATGATCCTTTTTGTTTGTAAGTTTTCCATACGAGTTGGTGATCATGGACTAGATCAGCTGGCTAGAACCGTGCTGTTAGAACATAGAGCTAATAATGCCAAGACTGCGGGTTCAGTCCCCATATCAGGTAATTCACTTAGGAGCTGAACTCGATGATCCGTGTGAGTCCCTTCCAACTCAGAGCATAAAATTTGCGTACTAGGAATTGCAGTAAAAACAAAGCAAAATATAGAGAAAAATGGTTTTTTTTTTTTGTTCTCACAACTATAACCTGAGGTGTTCCAGTCAGGTTAGTGGGATATAATTGGTTTAGGTGTTACTTATAACTACACAGAGTAAAAACCAAAAATCCTGAAGTGTGATATTGAAGTTTACAGTGTCACTTTAAAGAAATTCATTCTAGGGGATTTTTGCTTTGGGAGTCTCCCTTTACAAACAGACCTTGCCAGGAGCCAGAGTAAACACTATGTTAATCTTAGATCAGCCTTTAATTTTCCTACTTCCTTTCCCTTCCCCTTTCCTTTCTATTTCCTTCTAAGASAGTGATATTATAGACAATTTAAATCAGACATGTCCATAGCTGAGCAACAAAATCACCAGCTGAGGACAAGAATAACAATAAACTCAACATAGTAATTATTTTCCCATCACATAAGCAATTACAAAAGCCAAGAAAGAACAACTGAGTGCTCTTAACCTGATATTGATCATTTAATTTTCTCAAGCCATGTAATATTAAGCAGGCTAATGCTCCTACAGGGAACCCTGGCAACAATTAAGCATAGCTATGAAAAAGTCAGACTCATTGCAAGCTTGAGCAAGAGGGATAACTTACTGTTCGTGCCAATGGTAAAAATTATGAGCAATGGAAACAGTGAAATGAAAGACAGATTAATACTTAGGCACGAGTTCAGCATTTCAGTGAGGTTTGTGTCTGGCCAGGTTTGTGTTTACATGATGCACTCCGCTTACCTGGTGTTCCAGCAAGGCTAACCTGTTGGTCAGTGGTTGCCACAGRCTAACTGGGGGTTGTAGCTTCTGTCTACAAGGTGAAGAGAGACCTCAGCAAAAGGTGAACTTGTGAATGTTGTGATGCACAAGTTCTTTGYTCATGCTGTGTGCTGAGACACCATCATAGCTAACACAGGAAGAGCCAAGTTGGAGCTTTTTGCAGTTGGGCTGGTTTGAAACTTGAAAAATCTGATGTTCATTCCACAGAGCATAAGCCTCTCTTTAGACTTGGAGATTTGTTTGCCAAACCATAGCTTCTGGCTGGTTTGAGTACCCTACCTAGTGTCTAGCTACTCCTCCTAGATTCTTTTAATTACCAGTAGTTTCAGATCATATCTGCCAGTCCTGTGTGAATACCTGAAATATGGGAGGACATTTCAAAAGAAATTTGTACCTATGTTTAGGAAACTGAGTTGCACCCCAGCATTTGGTTCCATGTGSAGCTTTTAGATGCTACTGACCGCACTGGCTGGACTTCAGCTGACTACAGTGGGAGCTCAGGCACCTGGCTTAGATGACACCAAGTGTGTGTTACATCTTCTGAAACACTGGCCACTGGAGTCATCCTGCAATAGTGTGGTTGGCCTCTGGCTGCCTCTCCAGGCAGACATGTGCCTCCTTAGGTACTGTGCCATGTCTGCCCAACCAGCCTGAATACCTCAGCGGTCTTGCAGCATCTCAGGTGGCTCTGGGTACTATGTGTGAGCAGCTTAACTGACCTCATGGAGTCTATATCAACTGTTTCCAAACAGGGAGACCTTCCAGTGCCATCCTCGAGGTTTATACCATGAACAATGGACAAGCCTTCTTAGAACAAAGCCAGGCTTATGTTTAATTGTGGGCACAAATAAAACCCCCAAGGAGTTACCATGGGAGAAGAAAGAATGGTGAACAGACACTATGGGGTGAGGTTTTCTTCTCCATGCTTTCAGGGTGGGTGCAGTAGCAGTTCCTCAGAAGCATTCTTGCTGTAAGGATCCTGTCAGATACAGAGGAAACTCTGAATTGTAACCATATGTGGGGCCCCTGCACAATGCAATCCCATTCCAATTYCATTAATTTTAGTTTCTGTTATTTCATATTGTACCACTTAAATATCTATAGGCAAATTATCATCAAAGTCCTACACAAATTAGCAAAAGGTTGAATTTTTCCTTTCCTGATTTGTGTCAAGGAAGAGAGTCCTGATTTAGACAGGTTAAGAAACTCCACCGCAAGCTTTCCGCTACTTCTGAAGGWCTTTAAAGAGAGTTCAAAATGTTTGAATGGGTGTGCTTTTGTTTCCATTTCCTGAGGGATGTTGGAGTCACTGGTGTTTGCAGTATTTCAGACCATCACCAATCCCTCTAGCCAATGAGGTGAAAGAGGGAGAGAGATGATATGTCAGAGAAGTCAGATAATCAGACATTCCCTCTAGTAAAGAATCATTAGTGAAAGATAAATGCATTCTAATGGTCACTTGATATTGTAGGAAGCATGCACAGAAAATTCTGGTGCTTCATTTTTTTTACTACTTCCTTCATTTTGCTTTATTTTCCTTTTATTTTTCCTAGTCTCCATGTAGATCCCTTCTTACAGAATGCCATGCTTTTCATGATAACCAAAAATCAAAGAAGCCAGAAGAATAATAGTTGCCAGTGACATAGAACATGGGCAGACAGAGAAAATCATGCCCTCTGGAAATTCCTGCAAATGCATTATCTGCCTGTGGCAAGGGAAAAAAAAAAAAAAAAAAAAAAAGAGAGAGAGACATAAAAAAAGAGGTATAAATTGAAATTTTCTTCTTTAAATTGAAATTTGGCTTATTTTAAAAATGAGCCTATCTCAAGATGTGATGAACACATATTAAAGACTGAATTTACTATATTTAATCATACAATTTGGGTTATAATTAAAGAAATTTTTTTGTAGTAAGCACTCTAAATTCAGTTACCAATTTTGAGGAAAGGTGAAAAACTCTAAATTTGTGAAAGTCATGGACAGAGCAGACTTCATGCGTCTGCTCAACTAGTTTTTGAAACAAAGCTGTTTGCTTTGTTTATTCAGCTCAAGTGTCCTCCATATTATCTGTGGTATCGCAGTGAGGACATTTTGTTTAATAATGATGATGATGATACTAATATTAATACTAATATTAATGTTAATGTTAATATTAATATTAATGATAATAATGATGATGATGATAATAATAATAATAATAATAATAATAATAATAATGGTAACAAAAAAAGCTGTTAGCCAGAGTTTATCCTCCAGAAGAAGGCACACCCTGGAACATATGGCACCAGACAGTTGGGCAGCTGTGCAGGGAAACAGGCTGGGCCCCATAGAGTTTATGAGCTTAAGCTCAGAACTGTGCAAACACAACCATACACCTCCTGAACCTTGCCTGACCTTAAAATCCTAATGCCGCCTTCACATGACACTGCACCTGAACTGATCAGCCATTCTGCACTGAGCCAGCTCAGGTCTCTGCACCCACAGCGCAGCTAATCTCTATCCAGATAAACTCACCATGAGTATCTGACAGATGGATAAAACTCAGTCTGCYATCTTATTCACTTTAGGCTGAGAATATGTCTAAAAGTTGGAGAACCAGGAGGACTTTWTTCCCACTTCTAGACTCTGGAGAAAGAGGGTCAGATGTATTCAACTAAAATCTTGAATACCCAAGTGACCAGATCAATTCAATTGCATCATTTTACAAATGTATCCTGTCAAAATATGTATATTTCACTTTTCTTTTAATTCTACTTTCTGTGGGAGTAGGGTCCAACATAAGCAGAATAATAAGAAGACAAAAAAGATGAGTGGATCACTCACCATTYCCTGCTCCAAAAGAAAATTATAAAAGTTATGTTTCCAAATAAATATATACCATTTAAATTAGGGACCTCCCATGCTGTGTATCCTCACTCCTCTGCTTCTGGCTAACATTAAAAAAAGAACAGAATGTAGTTTAAAGAAGCCATACCTTATTTAAGAGATACAATTTTGTATTTACCAAGCAATAAGAATTTATTCTCCTTAAAGAAAGCAAACAAGTACAAATTCAAAACAACATTAAAATAGCTACTGTAGACCAAGGTTCCTTGCTTGATGGTTTAAAACATCCTCACTTTTATATACCTTGTCCTAACCTATTCATTTGGAAAGGAAGCCACAGAGTCAAAGGATTCCTTAATTATTCTCCCTGCCTTGTTCTGAGCCACAGATAGTCTTATCAGTCTTGAACATCTCTATTACCCATCCTTCTCAGCCTGCTTCTTGCAGAAAATTATCTCCATCCAGTGTGGCATTTCAGCAAAGAAGGGTCCATACAGGCTCCTTATTGACCAGCAAGTCAACGCTCTCTACATCCCAATTCAACCCCTTCTACACAACAGAAAAAGAGGAGAGTTTCAAAAGGAAATCTCCATTGTCATTCTTCCTTTCTGTTTTGTCCAGGAGA
>NW_026623463.1:241748-311545 GCF_030028575.1 Malurus melanocephalus
CATGCTTTCTTCCAGAACAGACATTTCATTTCCACCTAAAGCTTATCATTATTTAATTGTTGCTTTATGCAAGCAAATTCTCTCAATATAACCCAGCATCTGATCTTGCTCTACCTTGAACATGATAAAAGCCCTTTGAGGGCTGGTCCTATCTCCACTTCAATCCTGCAAAGATCCTGGACTTCTTCCAGTTCAGCATCTAACTGGCATGGGAAACAGAAATWGTGCCTAGTGACAGTGATGAATGGTCTGCTCTTGGCTGTCTTCTACATTCACACTGCTGGATATCCCTACAGTATTTGTTTGCATAAACCCTGAAATYCTTTTGTCCACATTAAGGATGTTTGGTCAGCATTACAAGATCTAAATAATAATCTCTGCAGATGAAACTGGCAAACTTGTGCCCAGCATAACCAGATAGTTTGCAGAGAAAGTCCGCCTGTGTAATGAAACTCACAGCGCTCTCTGGACTATGGCAATCACAGTTATGGAATTATTTGAAGTCAACTAACAATTAAAAATGAAATAAAATTAACAGATTATTTTGGCAGCTACTGTACAGCTTGCTTGTTATATAATTGAAATTATAAAAGCAATTAAAGGGCAATTACAATCAGCAAGTGAGAGAGCTTTGGAAAAATCAGTTGTTAGGTGTGAATAATTCATTCTGACTTAAATAGTTTCATGTCTAGGTGGGTTTCTTCGGCCAGAGATAAACTGAACTGCAGTGTAGCCCTCAACAAGAAGATAAACCACCAACTCTCCMATCCAGGTGAGTGTCAAGGACACAGACACTTGGGAGATCCCCAAATGCAGCAGGCAGGAGAGGCCAGAGCACCATGAGGATTGCTCCTTCCCAGGAGTGGCCACAGTGTCCTCAAAACCCACTTTCTTACAGGCAAAGCCCAGTTGTCCCCAAGCTTTTCTTCCCCCATTTCAATACCATGTTGTCCCTTGTGTACGCCCTCCCACCATGCCATGGGTCAAGGAGAGCTCTTGAACCAGACCTCTCCCTCAAAGCCTGTGCTGTATTTGCCAACCCATCYGAGGCATATCCTAACGTGAGTCCACGCCCCAACCATTGCCTGAAGGCTGGGGAGATGTTCTTTAGGAAAGAGGAACAAAGAAGCAAGCAGAAAGGAGCTCCTCCCCTTTCTGCCTGTAATATTTTTTACCTGCTTTTCATTGATAGACTTTGTGACCTCAAAAAGCAGCAGGAACGAGATRGTTCCTTCCTGCCTGTCAGGCCTTGCTCTCACCTGCCCTCACAGCCCCCCTGGCAGAGGGGGCCATACCCAAATGAAGTCTCACGCAAGGACATCATCTTCACTGAAAGGCCTGAAAAACACACAGATCTCTGCAAATCCTGTGGAAAACCAGGGTAGGAGCAGGAGGAAATGGTGAAATCAGAGCAGGAGAAGGAATCTGAGACTGAAATGAAGTTAGTGGGGTTTTTCATACCCTGCACCTCTCATTATTTTGTCAGCAGCTTGAGGCAGCCATTTAATAAAAAGCTAATCAAAGTTTAGGGAAGACATAGAGAAAGAGGTGCATGTGTGTGCATGCTTTTACCAGTRCAGTTGCTGACAAACAGAGGTTCGATAAAGTACATTTCTTGCTTGGGGGGGAAGATCTAACTGTACACCTTTTGCTACTGCAGAAGGAAAATGAAAAATATGTCTACAAAGCCACAATAAAAACATGCTAATGTGTCAGGGGGCCTTTTTTGGCACTTAAACCCTGAGAATCTGCCTGCAAACCCCTTCAGTAACTCTGCACTGAGGATTCCCAGATWAATTACCCCATTTAACATCAGAGGGGGTTAAGAAGGAAAAAATCCCAGCTGCAACCCCAGCTTAAACCTGCCGGTGTAATTTGGTCCTGGATGCCTGTGCAGGTGTGTCAGGTATTTTTTTTTGTGCTTCTGGGCTTGGACCAGCCAAACACCTCTATTCTAGAAGTCMTGTGCCCACCTTTCTCACCCACTCCTCCACTGTGTCGATTTCTTTCATGATCATTTCTCCAGCCCATCTCTTCAGGGTGTTCTCAGTAGAGAGAGGGGAGGGAATATTTAATCACTGGTTGTTAAGACAGGTTTTTGGGAAGACCTTTTGTTCCCGGGGAAAAACAGGAAGCCTGTGWGAAGGAAGAGTTTGCTGTGATTAGAAAGCAGACAACAAAACAAGAGGGCAGAGGCTTTCTGGGAAGTTTCTCCAGGCAATTGCTGCAAGCCACAATCCCACTATGAAGACGCTTTTCATTTGCAATCATAGAACCATTCAGGTTGCCTAATCCACCACTAAACCATGTCCCCAAGTGCCACATCTGCAGTTTCTCCAGGTACCAGTGTGTGTGCTTTTGCTCTTGGCAGAGTAAACAAAAATCATRCTGTATTTTACTTCATCTGCAAGTATTTCTAGGGTGTTACTTGCCATTAACAAGTGGCAGAAGTGCAAGGGGCGAGACCCATGTCAACACACATACAGGAAAAGTTCATCCAGCATCCCAGTCCTGGAGCTGCCTGCAGGCAGGAAATAGTCATCAGCACCAGAAATTTCAGAKTTTCTCTTCCACAGTAAAAACAGAAACATTGCTTCACTGACACACTGTCCTCTTCTGTTCRTGCAGGCTGCTTAAGGCTGAGGCTGGTAACTGCTGCCTGCACGGGTGATGCAGCTGGCAGGACTTGGATAGGGTCCTTCCCCTCAAAAGCTGTAAGAACAAGACTGGTTTACTTTTGATCTTTATTTCTGTTTTAGCATTTGATAAAACACACATTATAGTCAGGAGAGCTTGCCTCTCCCCCTGAGACGCTGCCCAAGGAGTAGACACTAACAAGTAGCACTGATTTATTGCTGCAGAGGAGGTAAAGAAAGAGGAATGTAATAAACGCTGAGGAGATGAGAAATGCACCCATTCCCTCACCCCCTACACACTCACAGGCACTCTGGAAAGGGAGAGGAGGTTATCTGCCACGAACCAGCACATTGCTGAAATTCTAATGAAACAAGAGTCAAAGCGGGTAGAAGGTGGTAGAAATGCTGAGTTTGATGTCCATTTATCATCTTCAGATGCTGAACACAAGTTGCTGAGAAATGTCAAGAGAAGGACACCCTACCATTTGCAAAAATATCTTGTAAGAAAGATAGAGCTAGCTATTTCCTATGGATAATTAGAGTAAACAAGGTTTATTCCAAAACAAATCAAAACCCCTCTCTGAAGGAATACTAATAAGCTTGGCAGAACATGCACACAAATGTTAGAAAACACTAATTTAAAATTACCTTTGATACCTTTATTCATCTCCCATACATACAAGAATTATGCAGACATGGTTTGGATTGTCTGATCAAGCAGTATTTTCCCACACAGCTCCTTTCTKCAGTACACAAATTAGACCCACTTTGCGGCTATGGCAGCATCTCTACTTCATGTTATTCCAAAAGCTAGAATGAATAAGAAACAGGACTGTGGGACAGAGAAAGTACAAAATTAYATCCTTGGATGTAATCCTTTATTCCAGAGAGCTGGGAAATACTGTTCATCCAAGTTTCTCATGGATGGGTTTGAATTGTGTCCTTTTACTTACAGGTGCTCGACTTCTGAACCCAGTGATTTTGTGTGCCGAAATGCTGAGCTCTGAGTCTCAGCTGAGACAGGCAGAGAGATGCTTCAGTGATTCACACCATTATGTCATACAGTCAGTGCTCTGAGAAATCAAGTCCCGGTGGGTTCAAACTTGGCAGCGGCTGTGCTGACTTAGATGCCCATTTGCCAAATGACAGTATCATGATATCTCATCACAGAAAAGTTCTGCTAAAATGAACCAGTTAGTGGCTGGGGAGCTCTTGCTCTGCAGTGCCAAGCACTATAGAAAATCCCATGGAGAAAATACTTCAGGATTCAAAGAGCATGGTATAAATCAAGGAATATACTGGAAAATAACAGATTAAAATAGTTGCTTGCCAGCTGAGACATGTTTTTCTAGTGCACAGTATGAGGCTGAAGGACTTTGAATACATAAAGGAACCCAAAGTATGTGTGTGCAATTAAAGACAAAATTAAAGGGAGTTAAGTACTCTTGCATGACATCCACATGACTTATCAGCAGGGTAAACACCATGATGTTGAGATTTGCCAAGGCAGCTAAAAGACCACACCTTTGGTGCGAGAGCTGGTTCTTACAGTATGTRGGAGATAAAACATGCTGTCATCAGTGGTTTCACACATAAACACTGATGGCAGTGGACTGGTGAAATTTAGGAACCAGCCCAGTSCAGGCTATGGACTAGTGCCTTCTATTGAGTGCAAAACTTTAAACGGTTACCCTTGTCCTAACTCCTTTCTGCCTCACCCTTTAGGACTTGGCTCACTGTAAGCTTTCCCCAGTCTCAACAATTCAGTCCAATTCTGTAAATTCTGTGGGGTTTTTGGCCCATCCTCCCAGTTTTAATCATTGTATACTTCCTGTGTCAGTTCACCTCACCCAGGCCCTCCATCCCTCYTCCAACAGTAACCATGTATGTGAGTTGTGCCCATAGAACCCAGTTCCTTGTCTGCTCTGTTTTCCTTTCACCTGTGCAATTATCTTTGCATTCACAGAGCTGAATTGTCCATTTCCAGCTTTGAAACTGGTGAGTTTCAAAGGGTAAGACATATAATTATTTTACTAACCAGCCTTTTTCCTTGGTCTTAGTCTTGGCCATGAGGAACAACTGCATGAAGTTTTCCTCTCCACCCTATCCAAGTAATTCAGCCTCAGGCAAACACCTGGACTGGAAAACTTTACTCCCAATGGTCAAATTTTGGCAACAATGTAAATGACTGGGAAATGAGAGATCTTAATAAAATGCAAAACTATCAGAGCCACCTGTAAAAACCTTGAACTCTGAACAGAGTTGAGCTGCCTTKGTGTCCTCAGATGTATGTGTGTATAGGCCATGTGTTGTATATTTCCAGCTCAGAGATGGTTATGCACCAGACACCCATTTAGCTCTGTCACCTGTGTTTCCATCAAAAGGAAAGCTGCAGGRTGACTGTAGGACCAGGAACTCCTAAGCTCTGTTCCCTGAGTTGTGTAGATATGAACCCCACAAGATCCTCCTGGACCCTTAAGAGACCTACTGGCATGTCCCAGCGAGGATAGTGGTGGAGCCACGGACTTCTCATCCCCACAGGCAGGGCATGTGTGCTGCCCTGACAAGTCCCCAGAGGTACGTGTGGTGACCAGCATGCTCAGCAGGGTCTTGCTGTAGGCTCTGAMACCGGTACCAATCCATTACTGACAATGTGAACACCCTGCAATGTAGTGCCTTCAGCACACAACATTACATGGTAATGTTAACATTAACTGGGAATAAATGAAGGTCTCCAGCTCTTTCTCCTTGCTGTGGACCTACTCTCTGGCCTTGAGCAAAACGCTAAATTTTTCTGGGAACCAATTTCCTCAGTTAATAAACTCCGTGGTTCGATGCAACGAAGATCGATTTAGTAATGTATGTGTAGCATGGAACGTCCTTGAGGGGAACACTCTGGGGAGAGGAGCATTGTTACTCTTATCTCCTCCAAATTAGTGTCTCACACATCTGCTCAGGGTGACTCAGTCTCATGTCTAGCCTTTTGCTTACTAGAAAGTAYAGCAGAGTTTCTACAGTACAGTGAAGCACTGGAAATAAACTGAGACGGGGATTTATAGCTGCACTTTCTTGMAATGTGTTATAATAGCCAGCATTATTTAATCACAGAAACATGATCTGGCCACAGTTAACTAGCTTTGCTCAGGTGTGCTTGTAAATTTTTTGAGTTCTTCTACCTTGTGCAGAAGTTGAATGCAGGCTAATGTGTGCGYTGGAAAAATAACAAATCGTATTATGGTATAGAACAGGAAACCTTTCAGTTTCACAATAAAATAGTACAATTCAATGCATGCAGTATTTWTACAGCACCATTCAGAAACATATTTTAAAGCTTTATACAAACAATTTGCATGCTATACCACAGCCAACACGTCAAATCCTATTAAAGAGAAGTCATTGTAAAAACAAGTCTTCAATATACATTTAAACAAAGTATTCATTGGAAGAGGAGCTTACTAACCATTGGACCTATGTGGGTGTTATTAATACAGGTTCGGATAGGAAACAGAATCCATGGCATAAAATATTAATCCATCATGTTCTCCACATAAACACTGGTATAGTGGGTTTTATTTTAAAAAGAGTCCTAAAAGGCAGAATGGATGGGTCTGGATGTTCTTTTGCACKTGCTTTATCTCAGCAACTGAAAAATGAAAAATAGGGGTGAAAAGAAAGTGGAACAGAGGYGAAATGAGTGACAAACTCAAATCCTCTGCCTCGCACTACTCCCTGTGCTTTCTTCATGGTATTCAGAGCCTACAATGCTTGCTGCTTACTCCATTATGTTTCCTCACCCACCTACTGACACATTTCCATTGATCGTCCACGTAGGTTTAAGCACTTCTACCCCCTGTGCACTGATAGCTTTTGCAAGGCAGCTGAGGTACCAACCACTGTTACAGTTCATGTGGTGGGAAGAAGCGTGCTTTGGGCCATGCATATCCTTCTGCTCTTTGGGCCATGCATCAGCTCTGGGGTCTGAAAGACCCCTCACAGCCACCTAGTGGGACAGAGGCCTCTGGTCATGGGGACAGAGGGGTGACTGCTGTTGTGGGACGTTGGTTGAGAGAGGCACAGGCTGCTTGGCTGCTGCATGATGTAGGTTCTACACTTCTGCCTTGGGAGTGCACCTGTGGTAGGAAACATGGTGAAAAGGACAGAAAGAAACCACCCTACCAGGAATGTGCTGTTTGGTAGTACTATCAGCTGTGAGGAGTAGAGAGGATAAAAAAACCACCCTTGAAATCTCATCTTGACTTGGTTGTAGGCAGTCTTGCTGTTGCCTTCAGAAATATTTTTACAGTCCAAAATGACCAGACCGTATCTGSGTTGGATTTGTCATAACAGCACAACAGCACGTTCCTAAATAGTATGTCTAGCCCTGGAAACAGAAATTACCTAGCTTTTCATCAAGTGAGAAGTTGAAGAATAGTATATAGATATTAATTATTATTGATCTCTTTTCAGATGCTTTTTATTCTTATGAATAAAACTGGATGCTGGTTCATTTGGRTTCCTGGAAAACTTTCTTATCTCTAAATTGTAATGTCAAATCRATACAGTAAAGGAATTTATAACCTGTGCTTCTCAGAGGTTGTTTAACAGCTTGAAAGCTTGCCAGCAATGCTTTGTCATTCACTACTTCCCACTGGCATTATCTTGAAACCAATACCAACAGCCAGTTGTTCCAGAGAACTTAACTGAAATGTGCAATACTGGGAGACACAGCCAACACACCAGTTCCCACTTCATGTGCATTTGTAATTACCCAAGAAGTGCTTATTGTACAGTCAGCTCTGGTGTTCTCTGAGATGACTCACCTACTCTCACCCTGCTAACAATACTAACTTTTACGTATATCCTCTATCTACATGGATACCCAGACTCATCCTCTCTAACGCTGAGCTTTTTGGCTGGGATCCCTAAATTACAGGCCTGTCTTTGCTTTAGGCTCTTCCTATAGTCAGAGCAGGGAAACAAGCACCTCATGAAGGCRGCTCTGCTCCTTGGTGGGCTGAGTCATTGCCAGAAGGCTGCAACCCCTCCCTGTTGCTCCACTGACTGGGGAAGGAGCCCCAGGCAGAGCTGGCAAGYCTGCTGTGTTCCTGCCCCAACCAGCCCTCCCTGCTGCTGCCGGTGGGCTGAGAGGAGACCTTGGAAGATGTGAAAGCCTTACTGAYGCTTGTCAGTGGTGACTCTACTCCTGGCTTGGGCAATTCACTTAAATAAATAAATTTACACAGCCAAGCCCAAGATGACTTAGGCGATGGCCCTGCTCTGAGTTGGAGAGGTGCCCCACCAAGCCTCAGAAGCTGCAGTCAGGCTTTCCCAGCCTGCAGAGGTTGAACCACTCTCAGTGCAAGTCAGAGAGCCCCTGACCCCTGCAGGGTTGCCCCCGGGCTGTTTCCAGAGACAAGACCTCAATTCATCTCTCCTTCCATCACAGCACTTTGCTTGTTTCCAGGGTTCGTTCCCAAGTGCTCACCACCTCCCTGCTGCCTGTTTCCTCAGCTGCTGCCTCACACATGCTYCCTCCACTGTTCTCTGGGTACACCCTCTCCCTCGAGCATTTCTCTCCCGCATTGCTGCTGCTCTTTCCCACCAAGCACGATTTCACCCCTGAGTTTCAGACAGCACTCCAGACATTCACCAGACTCCAATTCTCCRGGGTCATGTCCTGCAGAAAGCATCCACTGCCTCCAGGGACCTCAAGTCCCTTCCTCTTCATGGGGAAGATGGGAATTAATCAAAAAGCTGCAGCACAGGCTTTTGGCTCCAGCCACAAACCAGTCTTTGGYAGGGGAAAGAGACTGGAGCAGTCCAAGGGTGTTACAGATGTTTTCATGGAGTAATGGCTCCCCAGTACCTTGATACATGGAGTTACCTTCTCTAAGCCTGATAAGCACCAGGTCTGCACTGTTCCCCCACCCTGTATCTTTTATGTGATGTAGAAATCATTTTCCTTAATTTTAAATGTCTCTAAAATGAAATRACTTGTAGGCAAGAAGTGCCTGCTTGTAGAGCTAGACAGAGACTAGGGGGTTTCTTGTGTAGGTCCTCATTCTTCTTGGCAGGATGCATATGATCCCAAAATGCCAGCCAGTTTGTGGAGTGATGTGTCAAGTGTCCTGGTCCACCAGGTGTAGGATACTGCAGGCATATCGCAGCCCAGTCCCCTGGACCTGGGATGCACTAAGTCCTTTTCCACAGCAATAACAAACCAAACCATGTATTTTCCATTCCTGTCTTTGCTCCTTGTGTCTGCCATCAGGCCTAGAACTAATCAGATACTCCATAGGCAATCTCTTGTCCACATTAGGGCTAAGTTCATGGTCTCAGCATTATTTCYGCCTTCTGGTCTCAGCAAAAAATGAAGAGCAGGATTTCTGCCTCTAGTYTGAAGAGACTAGAGGCAGACTTTTCATCCTTGCTGAGGAGTTGACTACTGTAACTGTACACCACAAGGGGGTTATTGAAGTTACAGAGAAGGAACTCTAGGCTCAGTGTTTGAGGAACATTGCTCTTAGAACTACAAAGAGCTCTGCATTGCCTATTAATAGATTTGGTCATGGCCCAGTGCAGCTGCACGCCCACTGAGCAGGACAGTATGTCCTAATGGTGTTTAGTTGGCTGATTATATCAACTTTTTTTTCCCCCTACATTACTACTTCGTTTCCCTCCTGCTGTTTCAAGCTGCTGATTGATCCAGAGCTGTGGGTAGAGGAAAGAAATGTATTCATATTACAGTATAACTAGCCTACATCGCCAAGTTAAAGGCATGCAATCGAGCAGGGCTGCAGACGGAGGGCAGGTGTATTTCAGTGCTGCTTCATCTCTGTTCTTCTCTCCTCTGATGAGRAACAAAGCAGTGTGTGTGGGTGGGTTGGGGAGTGGGAAGGAGCACGTCAAAGCACTGTTTGTTTGTGTGACATATCTGTGACAGCCAGTCAACTTTGGCACCTGTGTGCAGCCTCAGGTCAGAGGCACCAGAGCCTGAAAAAAAAACCCCAAAGCATAACAGATTCTGCTCTGGTAGGGCATGTGTRTGTCCAKAACAACACCTCAGCAGAGAAAAAAMTTCCTCTCTGATCATGGAGGAAACCGGACCAGTGTGGTTTCTAATCCAAAACAGCACAACATGGAAGATCCTCATTTCCCTGATTTGTCAGAAATATACATGTTGTCTTCTCTTGCCTCCAAACTGTGTTTCCAGGCTTGGGAAATCTCGCTGTAACTTCACAGGCTAGCCGCACTCAGCCTAGGAAGAGTGTGTTGAAAATCCCAGTGCCACCATGGCAGGGCTSTGGAGCTCAGGCTAAGGTGGCTCAGCTGTTGGGGATGAAAAGAGGGTAAATCCAGTCTTGCAGTCTCAGGCACACAATTCACTGACAGGGCAGACAAATGGTTTGTTCTTTTTTGGGGTCCACTCCCTACATGGGCAGAGCAAAGTAATTGGAATTACAGAACATTTTCAGTTGGAAGGGGCCCACAAGGATCATTGAGTCCAGCCCTTAAGTGAATGGTCTGTACAGAGGTCTAACAAGAATCAGTTTAGAGGAGCACGCAGGGTCATACAGAGTAATGCTCCATGAGCTGGGTCTGGCTCACGTTTGGTAGCGTAGCCTCTGTAACTTTCCTTGGCTTGTCCTTTTGCAAGAACCTATGACCCTTACTGTCAAAATCCTTGTACTGGATGTCATCTTTAGGAAAACRTAAGTTTGTTTTGGTCCAAATATGGAGATATTTGAATTCACACGCCTGGAGTCCCCAGACAGCTGCACTCATGCTGCGAAAAGGTGCAGAGCTGCGACATACAATAGTTACCTTTTAACCTTTTCTTACTTGTGTTGAGTAAYGTCACAGCATCAGATTAAGGTGACATTTTGAAGAACAGCTCCAAGCTCCTTTAGTATCTTCAGAGCTGAAGRAGCAGTTAGAGCAAGAGAGTCATGGAAGCCACAGCGGCAGCAGAAAGGGATGATGCTGCTGAGGTYCTGAAGCAGCAGAAACACCAAGGCTCACAGTAAGGATCTGGCTCTGGCACGCTACCATGGGCAAAGCAAGAAGGCACAGAGTAGAGCTCTGTGAAAAGGTCCTGGAGGGGAGCCAGGATGTGGCAACACCATGAGTTGGCCCTGCTGTGATAACTCCACAGATGCATAACTCCTGCCCTAAGATAAACATAAGTTTGTCGGTTCACATGGGATAAGCTGCCTCAAATTTTCCATGGAGTAAGATTTCGGAGGCCCAGCAGTCATGCTGGGAACTGTTGCTGTTCTAGAAGGTCACACCCAAGTTTGCCACAAGGTCACTTTTCCACATTGCCAAGTCTACACAGGGGAGAGTAGCCAACCCAAATTGAGGGAAGAATGCAAACAGTGCGTCAGCCCGGGCGTCCTCATAGTCACCTCAGCATAACCCCATGGGTGAAGAGTGGATGAGAAATGAAAGGAGAAAGACAGAGAGAGAGAAAGTTCTGTGAAGTAGAAAGGGGAAGACATTTGGCCTTTCTTCAGTTGCTACATGGGGCTTTCTTCTCAAGATAATTATTTTTAAAATACAGCTCTGYACCCTGAGATAAATGTCCTGTTTTTCCTGTGGGATATTTACAAGTGACTCAAATATTTCCATAAAAATGTATTGTTCCAGAGATGGAAGTCTTGACAGTGAAAGAGAAACTTCAGTAAAAATTAGGAGTAGGTGGCAGTGTGTCTGAAAATTCTGCTCTACATCCCAGTAGGCATCTTGAAATTTAGTTGYATATCTGTTTTTAAAAGTTTGGCTTTATTTACTGGTATAAGTTGGCAGTGCCCTCTTGATTTCCACTGAAGTAGACTGGTTGATACAGGAAGAAGGAATTAATTTCATTATGTGTGTTAGAAAAAAAGAAAAAAAGAAAAAAGTGGAGATTTTGATGTGGAAAATGTCTTCTCACTGATGTTAAGAAATACTGTAACACTGCCCTCCCTGTAATTCCTGTACCAATACCACACTTTGTATTTCAGGTATAGTGTGATGTCTGGAAAGACGAAGTTCAGAGACTTCAAGAAGTGACGAATTCATCATATCCCCTCAGGACTTATTTCAACRCTTAATTAATTACTGTTAAGATGTGCACCTTATTGCTAGCTGAAACGTAACTATCTTCAGCCTACAGCCATGGGATCTTGTTATGTGTTGCCTGGCAGATTAAAGAGTCTCTGCAATAAAAATCCATGCAAAGAATTCACTTGTTACAGAATAAAAATTGGGTGAGACGTATCAAATTGCAGGTTTATAGGTCACAGGAAGGCTTTTGGAYAATTTTGTGCTGATTGCTTGTAACAAATGCTGACACCACATTTAGAAAAGAATGATAGTTCTTCTCGGTAATTAGGAAAGCCTGAAGGGCCTGAATATGAGTATGGTTTCAGATGGACTGTAAGCCTTAAATTTGGAGAGTAGTTTCCAGCACTATATTTTTCTTGAATRGTCCTTCTGGGTTTCTTATCTTCTTTGCCAGGTGAGTCACTTCCAGTGAAAAGCACAATTGTTACAAAGAGCTCAAGAAGATTACACAAAAGGCATGGGCTTGTTCTCCWGTCCCTAAAGTGAGCTAAAATCCCAGCCTTTGCCTGGTCAAGTTTCGGACACATTTGGAATACATTCACTCCTCGCGCTCTGAATTCTTTTGCAAATAATACATAATTACAGCGACATAGCCCCAAGGGGAAAAGGCTGTTTACACAAGCATACACAGCATACAAAAAATAATACTTTTTACATGCCTGCTTTAGAGATATTTAACAAGTTAATTTCTTTTTATTTCACTTGAGGTCTGTCCTAGCACGCTTGTAGCTGGGCTCTAAATTGCTGCCTTAMAGGGATTTCCAAGAGCATTGTGCTTTTTGTTATTGCTGTTTTCTGAATCTCTTCCAGTTTACAGATGTCTCTTTTGTACAGAGGCATCCCTTTGTCAAGCCACYATGTAAGGAAAACGAGTAACAAGGTAGTTGCTGTGCAGCATAACTGCTTACAATTCCTGATGCAGGGAAAGGGAAAGCTGAAGAATAGGATGTGTGACACTGAGCACTTTGAAGCCTCCAACAGAAAACATCATACAGTCATAGAAGGATTTGGGTTGGAAGGGACCTTAAAAATCATTACATTTGAATGCCCCTGCCATTGACAGGGACACCTTCCATCAGACCAGGTTGCTCAGGGCCCTATCCAGCCTGGCCTTGACCACTTCCCAGGATGAGGCATCCACACCTTCTCTGGCCAACCTGCTCCAGTATCTCACCACCCTCACAGTGAAGAATTTTTTCTAGCATCTAATCTAAACCTRCCCTTTTTTCAGTTCAAGGCCATTCCCCACTTTTCTGTCACTACAGACCACAGTAAAAAGTCCCTCTCCAGCTCTCCTGTAGCCCCTTTTAGGCACTGGAAGGTGCTCTAAGGTCTCCCTGGAACCTTCACTTCTTCAGACTGAACAACCCTGATGGTCTCAGTCTGCCTTCATAGGAGAGGTTCTCCAGCCCACTGACCATACTCATGGCTCTCTTCTGGACTCACACCACCAGATCCACATTCAATTAGGCCCCCTGGAGCTGGATGCAGCACTCCAGGTGGTGTTACACAAGAGCAGAGCAGAGGGGCAGAATCACATCCTTCAGTTTGCTGGTCATACTGCTTTTGATGCAGCCAGAATATGGTTGGCTTTCTGGGCTGCAAGTGCACATTGCCAGGTCATGTCCAGCTTTTCAGTAACCAACAGCCCCAAGACTTTCTCCTTGAGGTTGCTCTCAAAGCAGAGGTACCTCAGAGWCTACATGTCTCCTTCAAATGGGGCATGCGATAACTCTGCACCCCATGTGGSTTCTGGTCTCACATGATTTCAGTACCACCACCCCAGTCTTCTGAGCAATCTTAAGGACCACAGTCTGAATGTGGGGTTGGTACCTTTCTGGCATGCTGACTGAACTCCAAGGGAGAAGGCAAGGCTCACAGAACTGCCAAGAGAGACAGCAGGCAAGCCAGGAAGTGATGGTGCCATAGGAGGGGAGTCCCTGCCCTGGGAAAAGAGGAATGCCAGGGCTGACTCAAAGATGTTGCATCATTAGGTAAAACAAATAAATAGTGTTTAAAGTAAGAAGRGGAGTTGGTTAGACTCAAACATTGGTCTGCTGCCCAAGATTTTGTGGATACACTGCAGGCCATTTTTGAACCTGAGCCTCTTCTTACCCTTAAAATGAGCATTAAAATTTTCTTGCATGTAGCAAAACAAGGCTCAAATGGGAATGCTTCTACTAAGTGCATGCAGCCCAGGAAGTACCTACAAGACATACTCAGTAGCAAGAAATCAAGCAAAACAGAGAGGAGACTCTCATAGATGAACAAGGAACTGCTGTCAAAACCCAGACATAAGTAGGAAATATGTGAGGTGGAAGCAGGGACTGGCCACCTGTGATGCATATCAGGATGTTACTAGGGTATGCAGATATGCAAGTAGGAAGCGCAACGCTTATTGGTAATTGAATCTTGCCAAGCACGTCCAGGATAAAAGGTCTTCTTAAAATACATCAGTAACAAGACGCATTCTAAGGAAAAATGCATGTCCTCTGCTGAAAGGAACAGGGACCCTTGAAACATAGGTGCAGAGAAGGCCAAGACACTGCATGTCTTGTTTGCTTCCATCTTCACTGCCAAGGCCAGCCCTCAGGAATCTCTGACTCCGTGGACCAGAGAGAAAGTTTGGTCCCTTCCATCCTTATCTGCCCCATCATTCTGTTGCACTTCTGCCGTTTGCTTAGGCGGGATGAGTTATTCTGCCCAGAAAGGTCATTCCAGGTGACCATTATAAGATGTGCTCCATAGCGGGTAAGTGGCCAGGTGACATTTCTGGTAGTCATGTCCTCACATACCTGAGATAGGTGATGTACTCTTGGAATGAAAGTCTGATTAAATGTTAAAAACACCTGTTGGGTCTTYTTTTCAAATTTTGCTTTTGGCCTAGCAAAATTACCTCTTTGGCTGCATGCTCATCTTCTACTGGAAGAGACGAGAGCAAGGAAAAGAAAAGGCAATCCTGTGAGGGTCAGTGTGAGAAGAAGCTGATGCATGCAATAATCTGCAATGACTCTGAAAAAATGCTGTCATTTACACAGGATGTTTYTGTCAAGCTGCTCTCAATATTATGGACATCATCTGTATCATTTAAGGTCCATACCACACASAAGACTGAAGACAACACTGCAGTTGTCTTTTCTCAATATTTTATTMTCTCAGAAGTAATGTTTTAGTATATGTCAAATTTCCAGGACRGTACTCCTCAATATAGAGAAAAGAGAATATGTTAACATACAATTTAAATTGAGTACTATTGCTAAGGAGATTTGTGAAACCTGCACTGGGTTATGAAGGAACATTGACCCTCCTCTGATGGGGTCACTGCTTATTTAGTTGCTCRGATTCGCCCTCACCTGTCTTTAAACCCAGTTCATGAGCTCTGAATCTCCTGAGTTTGTGAAGCCCAGTCTTAAAATCCCAGAAGAATGGGCATTGGTGGTTTCCATGCCAGCAGAGACTGCACAGGAGTTGCAGCTTCTTGTGGTGCAGGCTAAACATGCATTCATCAGGGGCTTTGAGAWCACCCACTGATAATGGCAAGAAGTCACCTATGGGGCCATGTGATGTGACAGAAACCCTGTGATTCCCCTCTTCCTCTCTACTACCCATACAATGTACATGACTTTATTAGAAACTGAAAATACAGCAGGTACATGAGAAGGAGAATTCATTTTTTTCTGAACATCACCACAAGCATGATGACCTGCCAGCCTCTTACATGAAAAAAAAAATCTTAGCCAGGACAGGAAACTATCCTATGTCAAATGGCATCCTCAAGCAGGCCATTTTTAATGAAGACACCAAAATTGGTATTCCATGCCTATGTGAATAAAAACCAGAAAATAAGTTGTTATCTGAGCCCTTTGCAGCCAGCCAGATTTGGGAAGAAGTATGTATCAGCACAGCAGGGACTCTCCAATAATGCCATGCCTGTTCTATTGCATGGTCCATAATGTGCACACCTAACCAGGTAGTGTTAGCATTTGGGCAATGGACATGCAAGGGAGGAGGTGTTAACCCTTTCAGTCTCTCCCATATGCACAGATATCTATTAGCTCTGCCTCTGTTTAAAAAAAAAAGAAGGCTCAATAAATGGAGAAATACATAAATTGCTTCTGAAGAARAACATGGAGAGACACCAGCATGGGGCACATAAAACATCTGAAGAATTACTCCCTCGGGAGAAGAAAACTTGTGATGACGCACTACTGAAGACTCCAGTCCAGGCTGTTTTTTAGGGTTTTGAATTCTTTGCTTCCTTCCTGACCTTTTAYGAACAGATCAGGGCCTTCTTTGCAAGTGCCATGGGACAATGCATGTGTCCTCCTTGGCTTTCTGCTTGCAGATATTAACAGCAGGCTTCTCACACTTATGTTATGTGGGATTTAGTGATTTAGTCAACAAGTAYGTTTGATTAAAGGAGAAGATAATCCATTAAATGTTTCAGAACAGATAACCTGCAATTTGGAAACAATATGCTGTTTTAAAAACAGGGTCATTTGTTTACAAGTTATGTGAGTTAAATAAGATTCTTGTCTTCTAGACAACCAGGACATCCACAACAAACCTTACCTGCCTTATCTAATTTCTTTGCTATTGTGTCTGTGTAATTAGGCAGAGAAACAATCATGCCAGGGAAAAGCATCCTGACTCATCAAACATCACATATCCCCTTATTTATTTTACCCTGAGACGCTGAAGAATTTTGAAAGACCCAGCAATGCTTGAGTCACTGACATTCATTTTCAGTGCTCAAGTCAGTTCATGACCTCCATCAGAATCCCATCCTGATGGATGGGATTGCATGCTCTGTGCTTGGTTTCCAGAGAAAAGGGGCGAGATGGGATTATGACATATTGCTTCTCACATGTGAGAGAGTGAGCTCATTTTCCCCAGCAGTGAAAAGGGGCCACTAGCATATTTTCACAGGTACTGTGCTCTCCCGTTTGTTCCCTTCTTGAACAGAGTTGATCATCCTGTACCATGTCCTGCCAGCTGCRAGAGCTGTAACCTGAAGGGAATGCTGATGGCTTCCCTGTAGGTATGTGATAACCCAAGCTTATTATCAGGCTTAAGATAACTGGAGCTTGAGCCCCATCCTGCCGAAGTACTAAGGAAAGCTTTCTCATGGCTCRATATGGAAAGTGGAAGCATAACCTCTCCCTTAACAGTCACGAGAATCACTGTCATCAGAATGAAAACTTATTGTTTAGGGCAATATATTACACCAGAAGAAGAAGACAAATCAGGTGCAGATGAGGCTAAACCCTGACACCCTTCTTCCCTCTTTATTCATCTGGGTGTGTGGTCACGTAGGCACAGGGYGGTGTGGGTGTGGCCATGGCGGGGAGAGTTGACACGCTGTTTATGGGATGGTGTTCCGAGGTCCGTAACGTAAACGCTGCTCTGCTCCCCGTGACGTTTCAGCTGACCCAGACATCACTGCTTCTACCACGTCCCCTGGGATCTGCCCTTGCAACCTGCTAGCATTACGAAGGCTATTCAGTTTATGTTTTGCTTTGTTCAATTTAATCTAATCACTCTTAGCCATAAAAGTCCTTTAACCACACTAAACAATTCCCCTTCCTCACTGGAGTTTACACCCATCAAATACTTGTAGATAGCTATCGTGCTTCCTTTAGTCATTRTTTAGCCAACAAATACAAGTCTAATCCAACTTCTGCTAGCGTAACGCTGAACATGGGAGGAATAAAGCCTGCCTAATGGAGAACATAAGGCAGGCTACTTCAGCATAAAGCTTTTTAAGAACTTCCCTCTGGCAGATAATTCACAGTGGGTCTCAAAAGAGGCATTACTAGCCAGGAGGAGGGCAAGTCAAGAGGAGCTAAAATATGACCTCTTTAGGGCTTTGTCAGTCAGGTTTTAGTGGCTGGATGATATGGGATGGATCCAACTATTCTGAAAGCTGAGTCCTCTCCAGTCCAGACCACTGTTGGGAGCAGGTTAACCATCTGCTCACCACAGTGATGCATTGCCTGGAAGAGAGGAAGCTGAACTGTGTCCATAATTGAATGGACACTGTATGAATGAATGTGAGACACTGTCCAGCCTTGTGCCCTGACCGTTTTCAGTTTACCAGTGCATGCACAGTCTCTGCCTGGCTGAGCGGAGAGCTTATACAAGACCTCTTGTGGACACAACATTCAATCCTTGCTCTTGAGCACACTTGTCCCTGCAAGCTCTGCAGTCTGGAGCACTGATCTGGAGGACATAGTCTGCCCTCAGTCACTGAATTCATGTACCCGTAGGACATTGTATCATTTTAGTTTCTTGCCCATGTTCTTACCTCACCTTCTGTCTGGGTTTTTTGGGGGTTTTTTTTGTGTCAATTTCCAACCCCTGCATTGCTCCTAATGCATTTTAAATGATCACTCTCTGAATATTCAGGATAAATTTTTGCAATAGTAGGAAAAGCACAAAACTTCAGAAACAGGAGAGACATGATTAACCGGTTCCAGGACTGTCTGGAGCAATGTAGAAGAATCTATTTCACCAGGTTGCAGCAAACCTTTGGCTATGTCCATCAATGCCCTGGCATCTTGCTAGGAAAAATTAAGTCTAACTGGGGTTGTCATATTTGAACTTTCCACCCACTGAGGTACATGGTCATTGGCACAGTCCAAGTRAATTCCTGCTCCATTCCTATGCGGCATGCCTTTCTTTCTTTGCCAGAATACAGCTGGGACCAGCTTGGTCCTGCGTTGCACAATGCACTTTCTGGATGGGTGCAGCAGTCAGCTCTGCACCACTCCTGGGCCATCTGTTTTACTGGCAGCAGTCAAGACCTACAGCTTTACTGCCATTGCCAGCAGCAATAGATTTCTCCTCTGGACTTCTGGACAGCACCATGAAAAGCCATGCTTCCAGCACCAAACTACAGGGTGTGAATATGCCAAATATCTTCCTTGCAGTCTTTCTCAGCCACAGTTGAGCATGCCTTGTGGATATAATGTCACATTTCAAGATGTACATAGTGCTGGTTTAGTGCTGGGGGGCTTTGTAAGGCAGCCAGGCATGGTCTACCATCCTACCAGGAGCAAAGCCTGCAGTGAACTGTGCCCATAGCTGTGCCTGAAGGTTATTTCAAGGGAAACCAACTTGCTCCTTCCAAAGACAACCCCAGCGGAACTGTTTGTAGTGTAAAGTGAATGACTGGAGGGACCCTGACCAAAGGTGGTACTGAAGACTTACCTTCAAGACTTACCTTCCCCCAAGCCAGGACATGTTTCCCTKGAGAGGCACCTGAAAATATGCAAGTATTCACACACTGAGATCTGTGGCGTGCTCCTGTGCTTCTCAGCCCCTTTTCGGATAGTCCTTCTATATTCAAGCAAAGAATGGTGAACTTCTCTAAGGAAAGAGGGGTTTACTGTGCCCAGGACAGCTCTTCATGTAGGTTCCAACCTGTACTTCTCCTGGAGAGATCAGTCTTCCATGTCCATACCTTTGGTGACTCTTCAGACCTGCTGCTTGGGCTTTTGCAGAGACCCTAACCTCAACCAAGCTGATCAAGGAAGGATCCCCTGAACCCACAGAAGTCCCCTCTCATATGCCTCTTGTACAGCCAGGGGGGAAGATATATGGACAGAGATTAAACGAATTTACCAATTCTCCTCTATACTCCACTCCTCTCCAGCAACCATCTTAGGCTACTGGTATGAGTTAGGCTTGAAAAAGCATRGGTGTGGCTCTAGATTTGTCCTGAGTGGCCCTCGTGTCTCTTGTGGGCCTGGTCTTTTCTATCCACCAAATTCCTTCCTTGGCTGGCTTGGGCAGTTCAGTCCCATAAAGCCATCACTTATGTTTGGCTTGCTTTAGCCCCTATAAATTCAAGCTGTTTATTACACATGACTTCATATTTGTCTCAAATGGCTCCATATTTGTCTGGATATTCGTTTCCCTTCGTGCTCCTTAATAGTTTCCCCAAACGTTTTCCTGACATGTGTTTTTTTTGGGCATGGCTGTGTTAGGAATAGGAAGAAAAAGGAATAGTTTGTTCTGACTACAGATGTACTGCCTTATCCAGAACTAATTTTGGTAGGAGTCTGCCAACACAAGATGTCTGAGCCAGCACTTTTCATGGTGTCTGCTGATTTTTCTCCAGAGCGTCATTTTTCTAGGCAGTGTGCTGGAAGTGCTTCCCCTACCCAGAGGGCACACACAGGTTTACAGTATAAAGGGGAGACAGAAGGTGCCTTCACTGCACCAATCCCCTTCCTCAAGAGCCAGGGAAGAGTCACTCTTTTTCTTGCTTTTATTCAGACAAATGTTCCTGGAAACTTTGGAGTCATTTGTCTTGTTCATAACCACACCATACACACTGGAGAGCTCCTAATAATGTAAATCCATTAGGCTTAAACGATAAAAGCAGAAAATAACATTGTAAGACAGAAATGAAAAAGAGGCTGGCTATTATGGGTTAGATCTATATTTAGCACCTTGGAGTAAAAAGCACTGTAGAATCGYGGAAATTAAAAACAGATCGGAGCATCCACTCCATACAAATGCAAGAGGCATTGGAGAAGGCAGAACAAACTGTTCTTGTTTGCTCCAGAATCCCTCAAACACAGAGGTAACCGGGGGTGGGGGCAAAGCRAGTGGTAAGCAGTAAGTCCAAACTGAAGAGGGCCCTCAGGAGGCAAAGAGAGATCAAAGATGATCCACTCATTTGTGAGTGCAGGGAGGGACACCTAGGACATAGCAGCCCCACTTACTGCATATAATGAGTAAACAATATGTTATTAATAACTCACAATAACCAGTCTGTTATCACCTATTCATATCAAACAATGCTGAGGAAGGAAGTGTACAAATTAAAAGCACAATATTCTTTAATTACAATARTAATAAAGTAAGGACACTCTGACTCCCTTGCGTAATATAACAGCCAAGGTAATACCAGAAACTCAGTCTGGTCAGTTCTTTGCGCATGACATAGCCTCCAAATGCCTCTCTATAAAACGTAATATACCAAAACCTGTCTCCTTTTGCAGCATGGTAACACCTATACAGCCCCAGCCATGCACCAGGGGCTCTGCTAAGCCCTCCTCTGAAGGAGTAGGAGTCGACTCTGTGTGTGGGGCTTTGGGGACACCCTGTCACCCTTGCCTACAAAGCTTTCCCTTTCCTCCTGTTCAGCAACTGGYGGGCTGAAGAAATCGAATTCCACCAGTGACTGGGAGGTTTCTCCCCTGCATGAGTCSTTGATGCATCTCCAGAAGGTTTGCYTCTCCACTCAGCTCAAAGARCAACAGCTGGAGGCTCTTGTGCAGGATGCTGCTCCCTCTCTTGCTACAGGTGTCTCAGCTCTCYACTGACAGAACCAATGCAGTGACATCTGTGTGGGGGAATGATGTCCAGGATAATCAGAGCAGACAAAACTATTTAAAATGAGCATTTTTTAAGAGTTTGAAATCACCAAAGAGMTATGAATGACTAAATGAAACTTAGACAAAATGCAGAAAAGAGTCCAAGGCTGAGATTAATCCCTGAGMTGTATTTTTGCTAGTTTCTCTAAGTAGGATAAATTCCTCCAATCAATTAGTAGCCTTCTATTTCTCTGTCTGACTTTAATGATGCTCCCTTTGCCTAAGACAAGCAAAGCCCTCTCCCTCCTCACTCTCCTTGTGGAAGTTTATCCCAATAACCATYACAGTACAATACAGTTATGCCTGTGTGAAACCATCTGAACTTCYACAAGAAATCTTACTTACCAGAAGTTCTTAAAGCCGGCACAAATAGAGGAAGAAAGAAAGAAAATAAATTTTGAATGTAGCAATGCTGAGTATCCACATTCCTGCACTCAGACTCGAGGGTGATCATTCAGTTTAGCTGTGCATTGTACTTTGCAAAGTTCTTCCACAGTCTCCCACTGGTTAATTAGAAAATTTTAAGTTTCAAGCAATTTGGGCTGCTCTATATTTAAGTCCAAAAATGACAAGGAAGTAAACATGCTTCTGGGATGACCTATTACTATTTAAAACAGGGGTGGAGATGGAAAGTGAAGTTTATATACCCTGGGAATGCAGACAAATGTTGAGGGCAGTAACAAGGGCATATGCTGAGGGTTTGGGTCATGGACTGTAAAATGTACAGAGAGAGCTCCTAGGGGCAAGGCTTTATGTGCACCTGAGAGTGGATTTCTTGGCAGAAAGTCTGTGAAAAGGGTGTTTGTGGCCACATTTGGCTTGCTCTATATTAATACATATGCATATTGATACATTTCGTTGAAGAAAAAAAAGAGCAAGTCTTCTTTCCATCAACTGATGCACCTGTGACACKGTGCCTGGCAGCACAACAGAGGCTGCATTGATCACCCTTCCCTGAATGGCTTGCCCTTTCTTCGTCAGACAGGTGCATCTATTAAAAAGGAGGATGTTTAGACTGTTCCCACTGTTTTTCACATGTAAAGAATCATTTCTTCTAATGTCTCCTTCATTCTTTCCCGAGCACTCACCACKCACTCTGCCACTGCCTGACATACCTTCAGCAGTCATGGACTGATGGAGATTCCCCTGAGGTCCCTTCTATCAGAGATTCAATAAAGCTGAAAGGTTTGGGGTGACCTTTCCCCACATGGTGTCTCACAGCAGACAGCTCATGGGACAGAGACCACAGCAACGGGATGAGATGAAGATTTTTCTTACTCTCTCACCTTTTCACCCCTCATCCTCCAGGTTTTTTTCTTCCATCAGCTTTATTAACACCAGGGCCAGACTGGAGAATTGATCCAGATTAAAAAACAGGATGAGGGGGAAGGGTTTTGGCAGATGTTCTTTAAGCCAGATCAGTTCCTCAGTTCAATTCAGTGTTGTGCAAAGTGTGCCCGGGAGCTGGAGGACTGCAGTGCCACACATGGGGACGGGGCAAGGACAGGTATTATTTGTCAGGAACACCTTGGGTCAGAATGGGTACTGGAGACTTTATTTCATGAAGTGGCATTATGGATTTAGGCACCAGGAAGGAGAGGTGACAGTGATTGCTTAGATGTGCCTTTGGCTCCCATAAATCAGATTTAAACAATGTGATTTGAAACAGGTAATTTAAAGCCACCTTGAAGAAAAACTAAAGTATTGGAAGAGATTTGAGATATACCAGCTGCATTACACATATGCTGAGGTAGCAGGCTGCAGTTGCTTTTTTCCAACCTTGTTCCCCTAGGAGCAAGAGCCTTCCAACAGTACCACTAGGAAAATAACCTGTAAAAAGGTCTGTGTTAGTTTTGGCTGGGATAGAGTTCATTTTCTTCTAGTAGCTGCTGCGAGGCTATGGTTYGTATTTGTGACCAAAACAGTGTTTACAACACAGAGGTGGTTTTGTTATTGCTGAGCAGTGCTGACACTGAGTCAGGGTCTTTTCTGCCTTTCACCCCACCACACCAACAAGAGGGCTGGGGGTGCACAGGAAGCTGTGAGAGGGCACAGCAGGGACAGCTGACCCCAAGTGACCAAAGGAATATCCTGGACCATATGGCACCATGCTCAGCATATAAAGCTGGGGGAAGAAAAGGGGGGACATTTGCACTGATYGTGTTTGTCTTCCCAAGTCACTGTTACACGTGATGGAGCACTGCTTTCCTGGGGATGGCTGAACACCTGCCTGCCCARGGGAAGTGGTGAATTGATTCTTTGTTCCTCTTTGCTTGTGTGGAGCTTTTTAGTTTTTTTAGTTTGTTAAACTACCTTTATCTCAACACACAAGTTCTCTCACTTTTACTCTTCCAATTCTCTTCCCTATCCCAGTGAGAGTGATTGTGAGTGAGTGGCTGTGTGGGGCTGAGTTTCTGACTAGGGCTGAACCACAATGAGATCCCAGCAAATACCAAGTGAGAAAAGCTAAAGATAAGAAAGTTTTGTTCTGAACTATCAACTACCTTTGATGCCACTGCTACAGCTTGTTTCCTCCATCTGGGGCGTAGTTTAAGCTATGTCCCCAGTTATTCTGCTTATGTACCAGTAACAAAGCATAACTCCAGTTATCAAATACTATGGCTCCAACACAAATTATTTTTTGTATCCTCTCATCACACTGAAGAACATCTCAAGCCGTAAGGTTTTTGGTTTTCATTATGCAGGGGAATTTTTTTTCTTGTGCAAACAAGAAGGCAAAATTCAAAATCTGTAGGCAAGAAAATGTCACATTTTCAGGGAAAAGGAAAGAGAATGATGTATGTATTTTATACAGTTTGTTAACTGCATTAACCAGAGATCCAAAYAAATTGTTGAGCATAAAAATATTCAATGCCTCTGAATAAAAAACAGTAATGATTTAGAAACTCTCCCATCAGAGTCCTCATGTTCCACTACTGCCCAATGCACCATTCATGGCCAGGGTTTTGCTTGCGTGGCGGAGATCCCAGCTGGGTCATCTTTTCTGGGAGCTTGATGAAAAGCCTTCTGTACAAAGCTGAATCACAGCTTTTCGTATTAAACCTGAAAGCACAGGATAAAACCTCATCCAGTTTTTGAGGCAGCTGGTTGATAACAGAATGGGTTCTGCCCTGATGCAAACAGTGCTCAGCAGCTCCATCGAAGGCAGTGGCCAACAGTGCTGTCCCTCATTAAGTCTTGCTAATTACATTAGCTGCCTCTCAGCTGTTGCATGGGCAGCAGCCAGAAAAGAGATAGTGACAGAAGCGATTCCTGAGGAGGACTCTCTAAATGCACTGACACATGTAATCCTGCCTTGCCAAGGGGAACAGACCAAGYGGCCTTTGGGGTCCTTTTCTCACATTTTGTAGCCCTGGCCAGACTCCCTAAGCCACCYAATGGAGATTGCAACAGAAGTAGCTGCCAATTCCAGATGGCAAAAGCCACCTTGCTGAGCTGTCACCAGCTGACAGCAGGAGCCTGCCTGTGCTGAGCTGGAGACACACTGCCCTGGGAGCACTTGGTACACMTATCCCAAGGGGCACCCAGAGCATCCTTCTCCTTAGTGCCATTTGAAGCCAGAGSTGTCTTTGCATGTGGTCTGCTCGGGGTTTGCTGGAGAGGCTGGGCTGGGCAGGAGTGCAGAGCTTTGATGGTGTGGTTATTTTGAAGCCAGCCTGGTGATGCAAGATGCACTGTGCAGCAACAGATGCCCGGTGACCAGGGGTCCCTCTGGGATCCTCCAGGGAACCCAGGAGTGCCAGCTCAGTCACACTGGCATGTGACCAGCCAGAGCCCTGGTATGATCCCTCATACCAGCACTTGGCATCGGGCTGCAGTGTCCCTGACCCTCCCCACAGCAGCAGCAAATGAAGCAGCTAATGCCAGGGGAGAGAAAAAAAGCCTCACATCAAAGGCATCCYGATAACATGGGAGATGGGACCTTCTCATTCAGGACACACACCCTGGGAGAAGGTCCTGCCATGACTGAGGCAGAGAAGAGTCTTTCACATCCCAGGAAGGTCCCCCTAATAGGGAGGTGAGAAATCAGTTGATCAGGCTGAGACCTATGGTCTGGGCTCGTGCTTAGCAGCAGAGACATCTGCTTGAGCAGCGATGGATGTCCCAACCTTTTCAGGTCAACATGCCCAAGCCATACACACCCCACCTGCATTTCATCATGGATTTCACCTGCATTTCAGCAGCTTCCCCTCCTCATGAGGTGCCTGAGGCCATGGKTCTGCTTGGAGGTCTGAGCAAGGAGCCCGTTAGCACGTGGACACACCAACAAGCACACCCTCTCTGTACTGCTGTCTTGAGCCAGACAGGCACAGCCACGTCCATAAAGGCCTCATGGTGACACTGGTACTGTGCCCTGGGTAAGCAATGGCTGCTGGAGATAATGAGATTCTGGGTTCAGGGTGCCCTTGGGACACAGGGCAGAGTGGTGAGGAATTAGTGTCCATGTCAGAGAGCTTGGCTCCCAAAGTATACCAAGTTACCTGGCAGATTTGTCTCCTGCTTCCAGACATGGAAAAGCAGAGCACCCACAGATGCTGACACCCTTGCATTGACCCTGAAACTGCTCACTCCTATGACACATCTTGGTGGAGCCACAGGCACAGGTGCCTTTGATTCTGGTCACATCTACCAACMCTTTCAGCAAGTCGGGATCATCTCGGATGGCACCAAATGCTCATATTTGTGCAGCTGAATAAAGGCCCAGGTCCTTATTAGTCAGAACAGGAGGTCAGGTTCTTGTGAACACCCAAATGTATGCAAAYGTCCCCCTGCTCTCTGAGTGCCCATGCTCTTGCCAGGATGCCCATCTTGAGGAAAAGCCTCTCCTAAACAAGTTTTTTCTTGTGTGAACACGAGTACCTGCAACCACGCTGCTTTAGAAATGAACATCCCCCTTCTGCCAGCTGTGTGGCAGGGTTGAAGGCCCAGAAGTGATGCAGATGCACTGTGCTCACAGCATGGCAGTGAAGGCCTGGGAAGGTTTTACCTGACTGWGAACTGCCCACGAACTCCAGCATGGTCCAGCCTGGCTCCATGACAGATAATAGCACCACGAGCTTGTGAKGCAGCAGCAAAGCCAAAAACACCCAAATTCACAGCACTGCTGCAGCAGGGGGACATGAGCATGTATACATTTCCATGCTTAAAAGACAGAAAATGGGAGAAGTCAAGATGACAACTCCTTYGCCCAGCAGCCAATCATTGCTTTCYAGTTACCTGGGACCAGCCAGCAGCACCTTATGAAGGGACTGCATCACCCTGGCAGGGATGCAGTGGCTCATCTTTGCTCTGCCTCAACAACAGAGCATGTCTGTCCCACACACTGGTGGTGGCACAGATCTGAGGATCCTTGGCCACAGGGCTGTTCAGGTGAAGGCTGTTCTTTGGGCTTCACAGACCATTTTTACCCCCTCCAGAACTCCTTTCTTCACTCCAGGCCTCAGCCTCAGCTCTGGAAATGGTACCAAGATCTTCACAGATGGATTAGCTGTACTCCCAGACTTCCCAAAACTCAACATATATGATTATTGGAGAGATGGAAAAGGAGACAAACATTCAAAACTAAATCTATATAACAATACTGATTTACCAGAAACAAAGAAAGAGAATAAACACAATTATAACTATTATAAACATTGAATTGAAAATGTTCCCTTGTCCACAAAGTGAAGGGTCTACCAAATGTTTCTTGGAAAAATTCTAATTTTGAATAAGTGACAAAATTTTAACTAGGTATAGACTTCTACTTTATGTAATCATAACTTCAGTTTTGTTCTTCAAATTTTCCTTCCAAAGGTAAAGTTTGTTTTTTCCTCAGGTTTTCTGTGTAAGTTCCACATAAAAAGGAGAAAGAACTAATGCCAAATGAAGAGAAAGAGCCGAATCTCTCCCCATTTTTTTCCAAACTGAGGTAAAATACAGGGACAAAACCCTGGCCAATATTCTTTCCTTTGAGTTGAACAACAAAAGCAGGAAAAGAAAGGATGAAGAAAAGCCCAGGTAAGAAGTGGTTTGCATTTTGAGCCACATTTAAATTACAATCAAAAACAACAGTTTGATTTTTAAACCAAGARGATTTCATGTCAGAAAATACTTTTAAGATATGTTTCCTCTTACTGTCATGGCAGGGACTAAGCAGCGAAGTTCTTTCAGGTGCCAGGGGAGTTTATAGTCCCATAGCAAGAAGATAATGTGGAAAATTTTGCTAGGATAGTGGCCGTGCAGTTGTGTGAAGTTGTTTCAAAGTAGAGCATAAATTGGTAATATAGATCAATTCCCTGATATAATTGAGGGATATTAGTATCAATGTATTTCTCTTAAAAATTTAATGTCCCTTCTTGMTGATTGAATAACTGATATAAGTTTCCTGCATTTTTCATCAAATGAAGCAATGGGAGATGGAAGAGGAAGACTGGGATTGTGCACACATTCACACCATGCAAACAGGCTTGTACATAAATGTTCTGCAATTGTAACTATGCTAAACATACAAACGAAAAAAAATTAAAACTGCTCCCAGGCCAAAAAGTTCTACAATCGTCAGATGCAAGGACACAAAAATCAGGGGAAGGCCAGACTGGTAGGAAGGAAAGTTTGTATATGAGTATCATCAGATATTTACATGCATTGATGATATCCCCCTGAGCCTTATCTTCTCCAAGGACGAGCAGTCCTAGCTCTCTCAGCCCATGCTCATATCCAAGATGCTCCACTCCCCTATCACATTTGTGGCCCTTTGCCAGATTCCCTCCAGTATGTCGAGGTCTGTCCTCGACTGGGGAAAGCAGCACTGGATCCAGCACTGCAGATGTGTCAAGAAGGACAACATCACCTCCCTCAATTTGCAGGTGACCCCTGCCTATCACAGCACTGCTGCCCACATTGTTCACCAGCACCCCTGGGGCTGTTTCACACAGAGGTTCAGCACCACTGTGGTTCATTTGATGCCTGTGGCCATGACAGTCACCCCAAGGCCAGCGCTGCTCTGAGGGTCAGTAATTCCAAACTGCTCAGTGTGTGGCTAGTGGAGGCCAGGATGAGTCTTCATTCCCATCCCATGAAGATACATTCTTCTCTTTGCCAAGCCTGCTCATGAAGGAAGCCATGCCCATGATTCCTTTGTTGAACATCTGGTCTCCCATTTTCTTCCCAATCTCGGGAGGGAAAGGGGAGAACAGGTTGTCCAACCTCTCACAGAAGCTGATCTCCCCACTCCTTGCTTCACTTTGTAGGTCTTCCTTCCACTGCCTCTGCCAACCCTTCCCATCTTCAGCCAGAAATCACCTTTAATGTCACCAGTCCTGAAAGGTCACTGAGAGTAGCCTCTGCTAGCTGGGCAGATGGTCCCACATGAAGCCCCACAGAGTCTGGGCTTTTGTTCCCTGCCCCCAGGGGAACAAGCCAGGAGCAGACATGGCAGGGGACCAGGCTTCTTCCTACTCCACCTGGAGCAGGTCTCATGCAGCCCTCCAGCAATGGGACAGACTTTCCAAARAAAAATGAGATTATGAGGGGCTTGTTTTAAGAAAGTGTTTTCCAGTCTGCTTGGAAGAGCCAGCAAAAATGCCCCCAAGAGAGCATGGCCTCTGGAGCCTCAGCTCAACATTACAGCAGGGAGAAATGTATTGGTGCACAAAGGGGGACTAACTACTACACTAATTGAAAATGACTTTTAGGGGAATATAGGTCAGCAGAGCATAATCTGTCCCGCAGTTTGGCCAGCATACAAAGTTGCTACCTTGACCACAAACCCTGCCATGAGAGGTTCACAGATTGTGCATGGTTAAAAAGGAGGATTGTGTTGCATCCTGAAAACACAGGAGCAGTGCTACCAACTAGAGTTAATAGTCAGAGCCAGATGCTTGCCCACCGCCCACGCCTTCTCCACAGAAAACAGGATGCCTTTCTTGTCTGCTRCTCGCTGTTCCCGGCACCAGCTGATGAGGCATCTCCTCTCCCCCTATTTGGTACAAAATAGGCATCCATCTTCCAGGAAAGGCACAAATCTTCTTTGACAAGCAGTGATATTAACAGGGATTAGAGAATGCAAGAGCCACTGCCAGAATTGAACAAAGGATGCAGCCCAGGCTGCCTGGCCCTAGAAGCTTTTTAATCAAGATTAAAGGTTACACTGAGGACGGGGCTGTATTTTCAACCCACCATGAAACCASCCATTCAGCCATTCAGAGCAGGGATTTCTGAGCAACTGGAAGCCTGTGATATGGGGGGGCTCACACCAGCATCGATCCTAATGTCAGGAACGGGGTGCAGTGATGGAAGGGAGCATTGTGGCTGACAAGGAGGCTATGAAGGCATCATCCCTGCTGGCTTGTATTGCTTCCCAAGATTAGATGGGATCACAGCACAAGATATTCTYCAATCAGAGCTCCCTTGGTGTGTGGATGACAGACAAGCCTTGCCTTCAAACCCCACAGAACCCTCCTTGTCAAGCAAAGGTTTTCCATTCTCTCACAAGCAGTGAGTTTGGCAATTTGCAAATAACGTRCCTCCCTACCTCCTCATCTCCACTCATGTCAATTTGTAGCAAGTCCCCACTGCAAACCCAAGTCAAGGTCTGGACCTGCACAGGCAGTAAACAAAAGCACCTGCAAATAATAAAACACCATATCAGTGTAATTTGTGTTTTTCAGTGTTTTACCAGTATTATTTTCTAGACACATTCAAAGTATCTTTTTCTTATATTTGATCTCTTTTACTTTTAAAAGACCCTCAGGAAGATTTGCCAGAAATTTGTTTGTGGGATGAAAAGTGATAGATGGAACTCTTGAACAGCTGAGATTTAGAACAGTTGAATGAAGRAAACAGTAACACATGAAGTTACAGACTGACTCTTGTCTGGATTTGAAGCTGGTTACACCCAGCCTTTGGTTTCATGSTGTTTCAAATGAAGGTTTTCTTCCTCATCCTTAGAAGTGCCTCTATAGTCAAACAGAAACAAGGAGAGGGAAAGAAAACAGACAAAACCAGGGATGATTCAAGGCAGCCACCAAGCGCAGCCGCCTCTGGTTACTAGGTGTCTGTTATCCTGTATCAGTCACATGTGGACAGCCATTAARTACATGTGTAAATAATCACAACTGCTGAGCCCCTTATGGGTTGTAGCAAGAAAAATTGCCTTTGTGAAATTGCCACAGGATGTGCTTTATTCTCTGGTCTGTATTCATTATTCTCTTGTATAAAAATTTCATTTACGTGGTCAGAAACAATGCCATGAGATCTAGGCCAGCAACCACACACCCTAACTAACCAGGAAGAAAAGCCAAAGCAAATATTCCTGGGCTCTGCAATACATAGTACACACTGGATAATTACCCACCCAAAATATTCAGAGAATAACAACTACAGTATTAAAAAGAAATAATGTCAGGATTGCTCCATGAGCCTTTCAGCAGCCAGATGCTGAAGTTCCACATTATGATTTTGAATCAGYTGCTTGCAGGGGTCTATTCAATGCCACGGGGAGCTGTGGGTCCCTCCCTACTGCTGGCGCCTGCCGCAGGGCTGGGGGGTGCCAGAGCAGAACGCCCTTCCCGCAGCTCTGAATAACCACCCTGCCCATTTCAGCACAGCCTGCAATGCAAAGAGCTCTCAAAACCCAGTGCTGACGACAGCAGCTGCCCCGAGAACCCCAAGCTGTCACCCTGCAAAGCAGCACCTGGGCTTGTGCCAGCCACGCAGTGCTGGACCCGCTCCCATATGTGTGTGGACTGACTTCCTCCAATGCAGTACATTTGGTCCCTCCTCAGTATGCTGAAATAAATAAGGTCACTTGCACAAACACACCCTGTTTATGTTCCTTGCTGCCACCAGCTCTCACCCTCTTCAAATATGATTGCTTTGTCCCCACTCACGTACCCTGCTCTGACAGCCCTGTTCTGGCCTTCCTCCTGGCTAAGCAGCACTGTCTTTGCCTTGCAATCAAAATGAATCCCAAGAAGGGGTCCTGCAACTGGTAAGAAATTCAATGTTATGATGACTTAAAGGCTTAGGCGAGGGCAAGGGTCAAGTGGATTACCATCCTCATATAGCTCACAGGTTTTCTATTTGGAAAATCCCCCTCCAGTTGTCAAGAAGGCAAGTTATGGAGATCACAAATGCAGTTTCTTCTCAAGACAGCACCTGCCACCTCCTCCCTCTGTCCCTACTGCCATTGACTTCCACCAGTAAAAACCACTGTGTGGCTTACTTCAAAGCAGTTTGCAATTTCTAATTCCAGTGCTCTTCCATAGACTCTGAGTGTCGGTTATGGTCTGATTGAATATATCTTATAAATAGACATGGTTATCTCTGGATTACTTCTGAGAAAAGAGAGGTGCAAAGGCATTTCCCCAAGACATACACTAGGGTGAATGGAAAAGATAGAATCTAGACTCTGTGTTCCATGGTTCAGTGCATTAAACTAACATATTAGCCTACTAACAGATCAAAGGTTCTTAAAAAAACCAAACAAAYCAACAAACAAAAACACAAACAAAACCCAAACAAACCCAAACAAACAAAAAGCCCCAAAACCCAAACCACACATCTTATTACTCCAACACATCTCTGCATTGATATTTCAGCATCCCAATACAAAATTTTCACTGCCTGTTCTTCCATTTTCAAATCATATTTCCTGTACAGTAATTGCTTTATACTATCATTACTATAGTAGAAAACCTATTACTAAAGTAAAAAAAAAAAGAACAAAGAATATATTTTAACCATTTAATGATACTTTTCTAGCTGTTTCCTCACCAAATTCTGCCATGAAATTCTAGATAGCTGTGCCAAAGCCACTGCCATTGAATGAAAGTTGCCAGTGGATAGAAAGGAGCTAAATTGGTCTCTGAAGCACATGATCTGCCCAATGTATAGAGAGGCTTATCCAATGGAGCACTGTGATGATTTGTATTTAACACTCCACTGTAGCCCATCAGGCATCCTGTAGCAAAGAGAAAAGAGAATAAAAACTGACATGACAGCAAAAGATAATTTTTTACCTGAGGCAGGCATGAATCTAATATTGTACATCAATCAGGGGCTACAAACTGGTCAGATCAGCACTCAGAATTGATACAATTGAAGGAATCTTTCAGCTCAGCTTACTTTTTTAACAGACCTGGCATATGCAGCTTTTGTTTACCTGCAAACTTTCTGGTGAGGAATATGTTGGGAAGAGCCTTTGTTTGTTGTGGTTTGCTTTTATAGAGTTCTGCTGGTCTCTGTTTTGCTAATACACAGAGGAAAAATTCCTCGCAATCTGGYGTGACCCCATTCCTCAGTTTTCCTCTACCAGCAGAAATTTTGAACTTAGGCAGTTCATGGTTATTCCCTATTTTCCCAATTTACCTTGTTATTGCTCAGGGCTGCAGCTTGGCCCTAGTCTCTGAGAGAAACTCATGCCTTAAACAGGAGCATGGAATAGGATTCATCCATCTCCACTGAGGATGAACACTGGAGGAAAAAACGAGACCTTATCAAGAAACACCTTATTCAGGCAGTTTCACTGCAAGTGATGCACCTCTGAAATGGGTGGAATTGCACATGTTCAAAACTGGGATAATGCAGCTGGGTACCCATCTCCCAATAACCCAGCTGAGGGCTGTCCATGCGCACACAGTTTTGAGGATCCACACAGGGAATGACAGATCACAGCACTGCAACTTGCAGTAATAGGAGAAAACAACAGATCAAAGGTGGCCTCTTAATCTGTTTTGATCCATGCTCCCCTATCTCAGCTCACGAGGCGTACTTCGTGTGCATGGCTGGAGGGGACTGTCCAGCATTTGTGCTTTTATTGTCTAGGAGACTCAGACTCCAGCCTGAGTGTAGTCCAACACACATTTTACCATCTGCTCTATTTCCTATGCGCCTATGAGATCATTTTCTACACGTACAATTATAATATGAAGATTCACACATGCTTACACAGCTTATTTCTATTATTATTTGTTAAACACTGAGAATTTCCTTGGCACAATACAGGGCCCAGCATGAAGCCRTATCAAGCCCTGAAGCCATGCTTCATGTCAAGTACACCCAAAATGGCTATTCTGGCTGAAAGAGCAGTGTTAGGAATTTCAAACCACTTCCCTTCCTTGGAGTTCTGAGCAGATTCATGACATTTCTGGCAATGCAGCCTAAAGAACCATTCACAGAAATTTGTGCTGCAGTCATCACAAAAGCTTTCTTTTTTTTCCACTCATGCAAAACCTGATTTTCAGTGCAGAATATACGTTTCAGCAAGTTTTAGTCCATAAAGATTTTGGAGTGCAATTTTAAATCAGAATTATAAAAATAAAATGTCACTGTTCTTTTTTTAGTTGATAGTTATAATAATGTTGGTTGTCCATGAAGAAACTCACATCTTAGCAAAACTTGCAACACTCATTTTCCCATTTTGAATTTATTGTGTTATCCTCCTCAGCCTACATATCTCATATTCCTTGCAGAAGCATTTAGTGAGAGCTGAAACARCATGGATGAAATGGTGCTCCCTGTTCTCTTATCTCTCTCTTCCTTTTTCAGTTTCCATCCTCTCCCATTCTGGTTCTTCCTCTCTCCTGAAGACAAGGGCAGAGGGTGACTGGTTGCTGTCCCAGATTTACAAGATGCCATGTGGCCATCCATGTCCTCTCTCACAGTCCCACTCCATGTGCAAAGGAGGATTTGTCTCACCTCCCCTGACGTGTCTAAAATGCAGATGTCTGTATCCAGGCTGTGTGCCTGAAGCTCCTCTCAGTACCAACAGGAAGAAACAGGCACGTATCACACGTAATTCACCTCATCCTAGGTAGGGTAGTGCCCAAAAWAGGCCAGATGAATCAAGGGCTTCAAAGTGCCGTGCTCTGCTGACCACAAAGAGAACCWAGATGACTAAATGTTTAGAGTTAGCTGAGACAAAGCCTGTCCTCAAACATCTTTTCTTTATGTCATTATTCTGCCTATTCCCCTGTTGCTCCCAGCACGCTTTATCCTCCTGAACGATCTTTCATCTGGCTTTCCTTCTTGTGAGTGGCAATGCCCAAAGAAATTATAACTTTCCTCCAGCTGCTGCTCTGAAGTAATTTCCCAGCCTGGGCTTTCTTCTCAGATATCTCACTTGCCTTGCAWAAATAATTTCCAAAAGCTCCTAGCTTATATTTCACATCTCTTCTCAGAACTCGCCTCTATCAGGCTGCACACCCTACAGCTTGCCTGTTGCTAGCAGCTAAGTAGGTGGTCTGTTGGGAATCATTAACATTCTTCCTCCTGTATATTAACCCCTCAAAAAAAACCTTTTAGAGTGAAACCTGCTATTATCCATCACCCATATGCTAGGGCTGGCAGAGCCATGGACACGAGCCCCTCAGGTCTACAGGGTGGGTTTATACAAGGGTTTTCAGTAGCTTTCTGACACTGTGTGAATGGCAGCATAAATTACAATGCAGAAATAGATTAACAACACAAAGTAGTTTTACTTCTTTAAATAGCCCATACAGGCACCAGAGTTCCTCTACAGATTTAAAAGAATCTTCTCTTCTGACTCCTCTACCTTCCTCATTTTAAGCAGGTAGCAGTGAATGGAGTGCACATTATGACATGCCATTGCCTCTTCATCAGGTTACAGCACCAGAGAAAAAAAAGATGAAAATCCAAGTGAAAATCACTCCTCTTTCCAGTTTCACTCTACCTCAGAGTTCCCCCTAATAGCTGAAAGGGATTAAGATCTTAAATAACTTKCTGACAAAACCATTGTACAATAGGACTAGTTGGTAATGTTGGGAGGAGATGTTAGCTTTGTTTTTCTTCATGCTCATAGAGGGTCTGACTGAAACACAACTATTTYTCTAGCCCATAAATAAATTCAAAGCCTGATCCAGTTGCAGGAACTCCCAGCACAGGGCTGAGGCTTCTAAGAGCGTGATTTCTGGAAGCAGCTCTTCCCATGTGGGCACAGCGGGTGCCAGCAAATATCTGCTTTGGCAAGAAGAGAGCTTGTTAATCTGAAGTGTCAAGCGCCCACACATCTCATGGAAATCCATGAGATCCCAAAGCCCAAGAAAATGGGAGATGGAAAAGATCATTGCCTTTGGGAGTAAACCCATTAACAGCATGCTTCTGAAGAGGCTGAGAGCTCACAGAGAAATTGCTTAGAAATTGCTTTCATCTTCTGCAAAATGCCAAAAATAAATGTCCAGTACTCTGAGCGTCATCCTATCACTGCAGTACCTACACATCCCAGCTGGCATTAGGACATGCCTGTAGCAGTTGGCAGAGGTCCTGGATCAGAGTGAGCACTCAGCAGCAAGCGTGGAGCTGAAATAGGGCTGAAACTAACAGGAAAAGAGGCAGGACAGCAAAAGCACAGAGATCTGTACTGCTGCCCTTGTATTCTAACATTGTGCAGACCCAAAGGGAAGCAAGCCAACTCAATTTTGTATACAACAGAGGAAGAAAGTAATTATAGGAGAGRGATTAAACTTCTGCCTACCAGTCTTCAAGAGTAAAACAATACCTGTAACAAGGCACCCAGAATATCCCTTAACATTAGCAGTTTTTGCTTAGCTTAGCACAACCTGCTGTGGAGTAATAAAGAAAAATCACTGAGTTGTTACCAGCTGCACTTCTGCTGCAATTTGGAAAGCCAAGACCAGCTCCATGGCAGGATCAACAGTACAAGCCAAGGACCGGCATCCATTGCTCCTATTTGAAGCTCAAATTGGAGGTCTCCTTTCTGCATGGGTGGTAGGAACCATCTGGTCCCACTTAGACATTTATGGGAAACATGTCCAGGTCAGAGCAAGTTGTTCCCAGGACATTTTTCTGGAAAAGGTACTTTCAGAGGGGAAGCCATCACATCCTAAGGTAAGCTCAGCTAAATGAACCTTGCTTTCCGTGGATGGTAAGGAGAACCTCACACTCCCTGGATTGGTAAGGAGAACCTCACACTCCCTGGATTGCCAATGAGCAGCATGATGAATCCTACACAGGGTACCCAAGCCTTCCACACCTTTGCAACACCACTGCTGAGCCTTTTAGCTGCAATTGTGTTCTGGAAGCTACAACAAGGTTCCCAATATCAGCTTCTTCCACGTATTATCAGTCCCACATGACTATGCTTGGGTCTATTTCACAACAAAATCCTTATTTCTGCCTCAGCTCTGGAGGTCTGGAGGTGCAYGTGCTGTCCTAGATAAAGAGGCCCAACCCTGGCGTTGGAGAGGAATGGTGTCCATATGAGCACTGCCCTCAACCGGCACCCTCCTGTCCTTTCCTCTCTGGTCTGATAGTCTGGTGGCTCCWACAGACACAGCAATTGTAACAATAACTTTTCAGGTTCCACCTGGCAGGGTTGGTGTGTGCCTTTCARCCCTCACCCAGAGCTCAAGATATGGCCTTTAAAATGCATTGCAAACACACGCATCACCTGAGACTYCAAGCTGCTCTGGCTCGTGCTTCATTAAGCTGCAAGGTGATAACTGTCAGCAATAACAACTGTGAAAGCCACATCTGGAGCCAAGGGGTACTCCTGAGATGCTTTTGCCACTGGCCTTGTGCCACCTGCAAAGAAACACTAGGTAGAACAAACAAAAGAGCAAGAAAGCATCATTACCAGGCAGACACTGAGCGAGCAGAGAGTGCCTTTTCCCTGTGGTAATTTACAGTTTTCAGGTTTGCTAGCCTGTTTCGGGTCATGTTGTTTCAATATCTTTTCCCCAAGAATAAATACAGTATGAAAAGTCTCCTAATGGACCCCTGTGGACAGAGTCTAAATCCAGGTCATTAAAACAGCTGGCAAACATACTCACAGGCTGTAATATCCACATGACAAACCTCAATACTCAYTCACGCCCCATTAGCTCCACCATCAGCATTAGCCCTGTGCTTCCAGCAGCAGGGGTGAGGGACCCTGGGGAGCCAGGCAGAGCTGTCCCAGCCATGTGCCTGGGTACACCCAGCAGTGAAGACCAGGACTGGGCCACAATGTTCTTCCCCACTGGTACTGCCCAACCCTGCACAGAGCCTAAATCCAKCCCTGGATATTTAGAWTCATAGAATCATTTCRGTTGGAAAGTACCTTTAAGATCGARTCCAAYCATTAACWCAGCACTGCCAAGGCCACCATTAAACCATRTCCATCRGTGCCAYATCYACACATCCGGGCTTCTTCTTCCCCACTRACTCATCTTTCACCATATGGGGATAACCTGCTCCTGCATTTTTAAGATTTCTTTCTTAAAGGTTGTCCAGCTTTTCTGGACCYCTTTGCCCTTCAGGACTGCCTCCCAAGRTACTCTTTMAACCAATGTTCTAAACAAGCCAAGGTCAGCACTCCAGAAGTCCAGGGCTGCAGYTCTGCTGACCCSCTTCCTTACTTTCCCAAGAACCAAAACCTGTGTCATTTCATGGTCACTCTTTCCAAGGCTGCCTCTGACTGTCACATCACCCACCAGTCTTTCTCTGTTCACAAACAGCAGAGCAGTGAGGCACCTCTCCTTGTTGGCTTCCTCACCATCTGTGTCACCAAGTTATCGTTCATAAAGGCTAGGAACCTCCTGGACTGTTTTCTGTCTGCTGTCTTATATTTTCCACAGATGTCTGAAAAGTGGAAGTCCCCCASAAGAACAAGGGCCAGAGATTGTGAGACTTCTCCCCACTTCTTATAGAATATTTCACCTGCCTCTTCATCCTACTCRGGTGGTCTTGTAACAGACTCCGACCAGGATCCCTGCCTTGTTGGCATTCCCCCCTGATTCTTAYCCATGGGTACTCAGCTCCCTCATCACCATCTTTAGTCTGAGAGAGGAGACAATCTGAGCCTGGGACTGATTCTGGTACAGTAAACTGCAGGAATAGGTCAAGCTGTCAGCTGTTATTAACCTTAGCAAAACCCATATCTTCCAGTTCAGCCTCAATTAATTTGTATGGTGTTTSAGAGCCTTCCTATTACACTGTGGAATTACTGGCCTCCTCTCCAGCCTGGCTAACCTGCCTCTCCTGCACCATTTAAATGTCAGTTATATTTTTGTGGTTGAGTGGTTAGTTAAAGGATGAATGAATAAGTGTTTGTGCTAACTGATCTATATGAAGATGCCTCATTGAGCAGGAATGGACATGGGATGATATGATTTTGATGTGGTCTTGGCATACTTTTGGAAATTTATTTTCTGCTAGAGAAGTAGTGAGAAACATGAGATGTTAAATTTGATCCTGTTATCCTCATTTTGAGCCCCTTGCCTAAAGTGTATAAAAAATAGAAGCACTTCCAGAAGTCAGAATTCTGGTACATTCAACACAAAAACAATGGTCTGAATTCCTTTATTTATGCAGCATGGTGCAACCAAGCTGTTCCATCTTGTTACTAAACRGCATCTCACTATTACAGTCATCAAAATGAAGCTGGTTGGACTGAAACCACAAGGCGAGGCAAAGAAAGGATCTCMCTCGGTCTGGGATCCTACAATGAGTGTGGGAGAAGTCCAGCTCAAAGTTTTGAGCTTAGTCAGAGCAGGGGCTTGGCATGGCTCTGAAGTCTCCATCAGTCATTACACAGCTGTGTGCTGTGGCTGGGGAGAACGGCTCCAAATATCTCATTTTGAAGTTGTTTGATTTTATATACATGATGAAATATTCATTGGACCAAAGAAGAAGATTGATCAACTGATCAAATATTAAGGAAACTGTAATGAGAGATGGGGCTGGTTTATGCTGGTGAAATRTGAATCCAGATGTGCATTCAGGCCATACCCCAGTCCTAGACAGGAAAAATTTCTAGCAATAACTTGTCCTTTTTCCTGTCAACCTTAAAAGGAAAACCTGGATCTTCAGGCTAGATAACTGTCACTGCAGACTTTGGCCAGAGTCTGGCTGATGACAAATGGACTATCAGAATTTGAATGGATAATCGTTCAGATCCACAGGTCAGCATAGGAATTTCAGAAACAATGGTCTCAGCAGCAGACCAGTGCCAACAGGCACTGAGAGAACTCCTTTCTCTCCTCTCATTGTTCTGGGGTGTCTGTCTCAAGCCTCCTCGAAAAAAGGCCCAAACAGATGACTTTTGCAGCCCATGCAAGTGACCACATTTCAACTCTTCCAGGCCACAAAACTGAGAAAGTTTGCAGGGTCTGGAACCTTCCTACAAAAGGAAAATAGGGTATCTCCAGTACTTCTGAAAAAAAAAAAAAAAATACCCGCTTCYATCCAGGCAAAGCACACGTTAACTTGCATGAGAAGGAATGAGAAAAGCCTTCAGGAAACAGCTAACAGTTTCCAAGCCTTTCCCTTGTTCATTTTCACAGACCCTGGCTTTCTTCAGGGGAAAAGTGTCCTTTTTAAATGTGCCTGACCTTGGGCTCCGTTCCTACAAACATTGATTCAGGGAGGTACTTTGTTGTTATTTATTCTCAGCTAATGACTGAACTGGCACAGCTCTGAAGAAAGGGTATATCAAAAGCCCAGTGTCCGCAGGCTTGTTCCTGTTCCGTGCTCGTATTCTTCCTGCCCTTGGCTAACGGTGAATTGCCACAAAACCTCCATTTTGGCTTAGCTGGGGTAAAAGCAGCCCCAAAACTGTGCAGCCTCAACATCTCTTCTTTCCATGCACTCTGAAGCAGAATGTATAAATTTTCTTCCTTCGTATACCATCCAAAATCCACACAGATTTGTGAGGCATTATCTCGCTGTATAATTCTGRGATGTATGGCTGCCCGTGTTTATACACACACACACACACACCAACACATGCATTTGAGTGTGCATGCCACCTCCTAGAACACTGAACACACCCATGCACCTGTGTGACACCAAAACCATCCTGCACAGAAGGGCCTGTAGCACCTTCTCAAAGGTGTGCACTCCCATGTCTAGGGCACACTTGGGGAGGGCAGTAATTCACGCAGACTCTACACCCCTTGGACCAGTCCAAGCATTTTGCAGAATAGACAGTCACGCTCCAATGTTCAAAACAGTCTGAGGCTTTGTTTCATCTGCCAGTCTAGGGACAGCCTGAAAGATCCAAGTCACAACTGACTCCCAACTGAATTGAATCCTAAGCTCAATACAGCTGAAGGAGCCAAGAAAACTTTTCTCAAGAGACTGGTGCCATTTGCTGGAGTGGGAAATGTGGGTCCTCAGCATTTTGGAGCCTTGGGCTCAGTGCAGCCCAGAGCAGAGCCTTACAGTTTTTCATGCTTGCTGCTCAACATGTGKCTGCACATGTTTGTGGCTAAAAATGTGCTCTCTCCATAATGAAACTGAAATCAATAACCAATCAAGGCAGTGTGTGCTTCTGTGGAACAGCTTAAAATAGGCTCACTCGCTCGCTTTCTTAGCAACTGTTCGCAKCGAGCCCAACCTTTCATTTCTTCCACTGAGCTGAAAAGAGCTCTGCAATCACATCATCACAGCACAAGGCAGTCACAAATATTCCACATCTTTTAAAGCCAGAGAAGTACAGGGAACTGAAAGACAGCAAACTGCTCCATATAGTAGAAAAAGCCCCACTCTTGTGCCCATAGAGCAGCAGCAGAACCACCMAGTTGAGCACTCCAGAAGTAAGGCATGTGTAAATTAGGGTTGCTTGTGTAATATCACTTCACTCCCCCACCTCCCTCTGTACATTTGCATACTGGAACAGCTTTTCATTGTAAGAACTGCCTGCTACTTCTTACCACTGTACCTATCTCACTCTGTTCCCAGCTCTTGATTAATGTGCAGCTATTCAATATCTTGTTTTCTTCTGCAGCACAGGGTCTCGTTCTTCATCTTTACTGCTCAGACTCTGCTCTGGAGTCAGAAGAGTCCATGAATCATGTGGGGATAGATTTTTTTAATAGACATTTATTGCTTGGCCAAATTTRGGTAGCTTTTCCAAAGAAGGGGAAGAGGTCAGGCATACGACACAAGTTCACTGAATCCAGTTCCCCATTCCAGATTGTAACRGCATGAGAAGTCCTCAGGAAAAGACAGCAGTGGTTTTCCCTGAGGAAAACACAACCAATTTTTCTTTTAAGATGTGTGTGAGATCATCCCAAGGGAGTCTCTGGGAGGGTCTGACCCTGGTGGGTCAGGTAGAAATGCTGGATCTGAAATGGTACCCGTGGTTTGCTCCCTGCTCCAGTTGAACGTACCATCAGCTGGTAAGACCACTCTAACTCCCAYGGGGAAATGTGGTACAGGTGTGCTCATGAATGTTCTTGGAAAATTGCCACAGAGTTCTGCCTGTAGATGCAGAGTGTAACACTCTCAGTAGAGGAGGCAGTGACATTTAAAAGAGCAGGGAAAATATGTATTGAGATACAAATATGTTTAACRGCACTGGCTATTTTTAAAACTACTAAAAAAGAAATTGCTTTCATTCTACTCAGGATGAAGGGCCTGTTTATAACTAGCTCCCTTCATTAAACCTTTGCTTTATAATACATGACTGTGTCAAACACCAACATTCAATAACATTTTTGTGAAAAGGGAGCAAAAAAAAACCAGTCACACTGATCAAATGGACTATCAAATAACCACTTGATGAATGAAAAGGAGGAATGGAAATGCCATCTGCATTTCCAGTGCTCCCCAACTGATCAGTCCACTGGGAAATAACAAAGGAGGAGGATTCAATATTCCTTCTGTGTCTGCAAATCACTATTACACACCAAATTTTGCAGGAGATCAATACCCCTTTAACAATTCTGCCACAGATGCCAGAGCTCATTAGTAGGATGTGAATAACTACAGAGGTTGGAAATCCTATTTTACTTGTCTGTCTGAAGGATTTTGGTTTCTTACCAGCTTAGCTGGGGATTTCATGACCAGATTTTRCAGTCTATGTTGAGCTCTTACTCAGGTAAAATTTCCTTATCTAAAAGCAGAGTTTTCCCTCAGCTGACTCAGTAGGAGCTTCACAGTCCTTTCTTCGTTAGCTATTACTATTGTACTTGAATTAAATGCACAGGAGAGCACGCCAACCTGACTGGAGCCACTGGTGGTAAAATTCTCATCTGAGAATGGTTTCTTTTGATCATCCAGAATTTCTTCTTGTCCTTAAAAGGCCTATCCTACTGGGAAAAAAAAAAAAAAAAAAAAAAAAAACACCAAACAAAGAAATGAAACCAAACACATAGTTTAAAAAAACAAAAATTAAGGACTGAAACCAAATCCTACTTCTGCATTCTTGCCTTGGTATTTGAACTCCTTTTCTTAAAGATTATTTTATTATTATTATTACTATTTTTATACACATTTCTCCCTTCCACCTCTTACAAACACAGATTGGACAGAAATCGTATCATCCTGACTTGCATCCTTGGTTCAGCTCTCAAGACAAAATATGTTTCAGAAGCTATTACGGTCCAAAAAAAGGCCAATAAATAGGACTTTTCTCCAATCTGGTAGTAAAACATGATACTTCCTCTTTCATTCCAGGGCTCATCTGTCCTTTAACTCTGGGTTTTGCAGGAGCTTCAAGAGGAATGCACAGGACATTCAGGCTGATTAGGCCAATGAGGCAGTGCTGGTCAGCTCACTCACTGCAGCCAGGCTGCTCGGACAGGACCCTGCAGGATTCTGAGCTTCCTGCTGCACATCCCAAGCCAGACAGGGACACTGCATTTTGACATCACCCAGGTCCACAAGTCTTCACTGGTGCTGAAATGCTGTGCCTGAGGAGAAAAGCCTGGCTGGCCAGAGCTGCTGTAGAGCAGTGGAGCACAGAGGGCAGGAGCACCAGGGGACCTGCACRGGGCTGAAGCCATGCCTCTGTTAATCCATTCCAGAGTGCTTTTTAATCCCACTGAAGTGTTCCCAATGCAGCGGTTTGCAAGGGGGGTGACTGACTGGGGGATATTTCTGACACATACTCTCATTTTGCAATGGCTGGGAGCATTCCCTCTTGCTGCCTGTGGTGTTTCCAGAGGAAGGGCCTTTCCCCATCACTGATTTTTGGAGCCTTTATCYCCTTACAGGGGTTTTGCACAATGCAGTGTGGCTTCATTTTCCACATCTGCAATGTTTTTCTCTCCCTGTAAATAACCAGCCTGTCCAGGCTCGTCCCCMAAAAACAGAGCACTCAGGCTTTTGAAAGGGTGGCAAAATTGCCCACCATTAGTTTCTCCAGAGATTCATACTGTGCATGCATTTCTTGTCTGCAAACACAATATGAATGCAAAACATCTTAATGTGAAAATCAGGCTGAAGGAAAGGAAAGGAAAGGAAAGGAAAGGAAAGGAAAGGAAAGGAAAGGAAAGGAAAGGAAAGGAAANAGGAAAGGAAAGGAAAGGAAAGGAAAGGAAAGGAAAGGAAAGGAAAGGAAAGGAAAGGAAAGGAAAGGAAAGGAAAGGAAAGGAAAGGAAAGGAAGTAATTTAATTGAGAAAACTCTGATCAATCCATCCATACACATAACCAGAATGATCCAAAAAATACATTTTAGACAGTAGCTATGCAAAACCTTCACTCAAACATAAATATTTGCTTTAGGAGAATGGGACATTTTAATCACAGAGGACAGCAGACAATCTGAAATTACTTGGGTTTTTTCCTGCTTTGTATCAAAGGGAATGAGAAAGAGCAGACATTGGAGAGTAGATGTTCAAAGACACATCAGCATTATTTGTGTAATTATTTGTAAATTTTCATCTAGATGCATTTTAAAATACTTTTGAATCCTGGCATAGACTCTGCTAGTCCTGTGACTTGAACTTTCTTCAGAATCCAAATTTCACTTTCCCAGTTTCATAAATTTAATCTTTTTAATTTGGCCAGGGAGTTTTCAAATGCTTATGGAGGATTTAAGAGCACAAGTTCTAGAGAAAATCAAGAGGCTGTGTTAACCTAAAAATCTTACCTTTTTCAAAGCTCTTTYCCAGCTAATCTATTTCACATGCCTAGAGGGTTTTGCCCACACCAATATGAATCTTCTCTTCTTGGATTTCAAAACCTTCAAGAGAATYTTATTTGATAATAGACTTTTGAAATTTGGTATAAACTTGTCTAAAGTCCTGAAGAAGCATGCTTTTACAAGTCCTGCATTTGAAGGAGTGTTTTGGCAGTACAATACTCCTGTCTCTGAGGCTGGGATTAATTTAATTTAATGAAGTTAGTTAGGTTGGCAGTCTCAGCTAATCACCAGGGCTCCCTTGTCTGGCTTCACTGGTTAGAAATAGGCACCTACTGCAGACATGGGATCAGTTCTTTTCAGATATTCCTACCTGCCTCTTTTTCTCATTTTGTTGATAGGAGGAGTCCAACTGAATAACTTAACTGGATGCTCAGCTTTCAGGCAGCCAGTGTTAGAGCAGCTGAAGTGCATCCCAACATGTCATTTGTAAGGCATTAAGCACTATGCTGTCATTGGGCATCACTGAGATTTTCAAATGTACAGGAAAGTCCCAGAAGTGCCCCCCATGAACAAAACTTTAGGTCAATGCCCACTGCCTGAATTTGTTGTCCACTCTGCAAAGAGGGTATCAACACCATCTTTTCAAAAATGCAGTGCCTATAGCTCTCAAATTCTAAGCACCATTTTGTTCTGCATATAAGCTGTTCCAGGAAAAAAGTAGTCTGAACCAAAATCTGAGGCTCCACACAACATCTGCAGAGAGGTGAAGCTTAGTCTGGAACAGATTCCAGCTCCATCAGCAAGTGTGCTCATCTGAACACCAAATGTGTATTTGAAAATCTGAGAAACAGGAAGATTCTYCCAGTGTGCATTTGAGGGTCTAATACATTGAGTCAGATTCATCCAGGAGTAAATTTTTCATTGTTGGGGCAGGACCAAATTGACTGYAGGAGTTTTATCATATGCTCACCACATCTTTTATTTTCATCAGCTGCAATTTGGCTTGCCACAAGTTAATGCGCTTATTCATTAGGTCAGGTTTCTTCTGTTCAGACTATTTTAGCACCATCCAAAAACCAAGAGTAAAAATAATTTTGGGAAAGAGAAAATCAGTATAAAACCTGTGTTTATATCTGCGTTGGTGCAGCGCATTCAAATCTCTCAGAAAAATCTCCAGCTGCCAAAACTGCGAAGAAAGGTGTGTGACCTTCTGCTACATTTCCCATGTTTTTTGTCTTAATTAATCTTGTCATGAGTCATGTTTACAACACCCAGCTTACCRAGGTCCTAAACAAACAAAGGCATTCAGCCCCTGATGTGCGTGTCCAAACTCACCAGGGATTACTGCTGCCGTTTTCATCACTTCCTGTACGTGGAAAATGCAGAGGCCAAATTTAGAAACGGATCACAAGTCTCTGGACAGGTTGTTTCCAAGAAGGCCGATGAAATCTGCTTTCTTATTTAGCTTAAACCTGTCTTCCCAAGTATTATCTTCCTGGRGACTTTCAGACATGTTTCCATCCCCTAAGCTGTTAACTCCTGCAGTATTAGGACAAAAAGAAAAAGCTAACCTTCCCCAAGAGCTGAAAGACAGATGTGGGATCAGAGCTGCCATTTTTTAGCTCAGACCCTATGTGCAACAGGCCTTCTTTGTGCACTTAAATCTAGGAAAACTATATAAAGCAAGAGATTCTTATTATTGTAATAATATTGAGCTTGAAAAAAATCACTACCCCTCACRTAATGCTTTRATTTGTGCATCTTCCCCACTTAGTAGCTTCAAATTTAAAATCATTAATATGATTATACCGGGCCAAGAGCAAACATTTTTTCAGTATTTGGTCAAATGACCACGCAGCTGCATTTGAGTTATCGAAAAGTCAATCCACACACTTTAGATTACAAGGGCAACTACTTTTTATAGATGGGCTTAACACCACTCTCTGTGAAGCAAATAAATGGGATGAAGTGAAAAAGGAACAGTCGAGAAATGTCAGATATTATAGAGGAGCAAGAACTGTCATTAGTTAGGGTATTGCTGTGATGAGCAAAGCCTGGAGAYGCTCTCTCACTGCAAAGAGAGAAGGTAAAACCAGCCACTGTCATGAAGAACATCATTCTCTGCATGAAGAAAAGAAGGAAAAAAAGTCTGGGGAAGCACAAGGAGGGGAGGCCAATTCTTATTACTTTATTTGTATTTTTAAATCCTACTTTTCAGTCTCCATTGTTGTAATGGTTATTTTATTCACTTTTTTTTTTTTTTTTTTTAATAATTTGTGTTCATCTTATCTTTAACTCCAGGTGTTGTTATCCTTCTGGAAGAGGGTTTGGTGTTAGGCATTGCCATGCCCAACCAAGCCCAGGTACCTGGTGGGCTTAAACCAGGACAGGGCGAGGGGCAGAGAGAGCCCGACCCTGGCAGCCACCCCAGCACTTTGTTTCGATTTTGCTTCACCGGCTGCACCTTGCAGGGATCCGTGCAAGCTGCAGGGCCTGGAGCCAGGCAGAGCCATAYCCCGAGAATCCCCCGGGCATCTCCAGACCGTGTCCACAGCCAGCATAGGAAACTCCGAACAGCCCGGACCCTCCCTCACTTCCTCTGGGGCCCGGCGCTAGTCACCAGCAAATCCTCTCGCTTCTCAAGATCTTTATGTCAGGCTGCAGCTCCTATTTTTGAACTGACATTCCCCGGGCTTAATCCACTTAGCCTGTGACCACCTTCATCAGCTTCCCRCAAGCACAGCACAAGGCGAGGCTGCGAGATCCTCGCTGCTGCACTCGCTGTCCTCCCCCGCTGCCCCACCGCCCCCCTCGGGATCGCGTATTTATAAAGAGGTGGATTAGGAACATTACCAGGCAGGTCACAGGGTGTCAAGCTGCTCTTTCAGGGCTTAAAATCGTAGGCTCACTCAAGAGGGAGTGCTCGGTTCCTGTGAAAGCGGCAGGGATGATTGCTGCCATGTACTTGCAATTTACTCTATTAGCAGCACGGGTGCATCAGCCTGGAGCATTTAGAGGCACAGCTCCTGTAAACAAAGCAATCAGGAGGTGTAGAAATGCTTTGCTTTAATTTTCCTTTTTTTTTTTTTTTTTTTTCACGTGGGGAAAATAAAAAAGAGTCTTTTAAAGTGCAGTGAAAGAAATTCATAAATGATGCAAATCGACCTTGCTGTCAGTGAGCACTGGGTGATTTATACCTGCCAAGGAGCCCAGACCRTCATCTCCTCGGAGCTGGGCAGCCCCAAGAGCAATTCTGTCAGCTCTCATCTGATGGGGGGAGAAAACAGGGGTGCCCACAGAGCTGCCACCTGCCAGGTACCCTCTGGGAAGCAGAGTCCAACACTGGCTGGCTCCACAGTGATGTCCCAATGCCTGAGACCATGCACAACATATTAGACGCCGCCAAAAGCACGTCAGGCCAAGCTGTGGCTACAGGCTGTGGGGAGAACATTTCCCCTCAATGCAACGTTCTTGCAGCTTGTAAATCAGAAGCGGCCATTTCCCTTTGGTGTGCTKCAGGGATCTGCAGGAAGGCAAATCCCAAGTGCTTCGTCATTCTGCTGAGCTCTAATCCCATCAGCATCTCTGGCCACTCCATCAATCGGATTAAAACAAGGCTGGAAGTCATAATACGGCCGGCTCACCCACGGGGAGCAGGCCCTGCGTGGGCAGATGCAGCCATCACCACATGGCCCAGCCCCACACTGCCCAAGGTTTCACCACGGCAGGATCCACAGTGCCAGAGCTGCACACAGGGCACGCCATGTGCAGCATCACACGGAGAGTTTGGGGCTGTGCCTTTAGCCCCCTCCGGCCTCTCCAGAGCCTCTGTGCTGTTAATGGATGAAGGAACTGTAGTACAGCCCTCGGAGCCTTTCGTGTTCGTGCCCAAAGTTAGCCAAAAATGTTCCAGCAGAAAATACTTTCCATGAGAAAATGCTGCTTTAACAGAATCTAACTCTCCTGGTGGAAAACTGTCAACTCTGCTGTATCCTGTGGTAGAAACCAGATGGGTAGATATGAGGAACCTGCCTTCAAACTGGGACCACTGGCAGCAAAAATAAAGATCCATTCAAAGTCTCTCTCTTACTTTTTCTGCCTTTTCTTAACTACAATTTTTTTTTTAATCTTTCTCTCCCATTTTTTAAAGTTTTACTTCCTTCTGCCACCCTAAGGAAAGCAAAACATATGTGGGAACTGRATTCTGCCTCCAGCAGCTCATTTCACGGTCCAGATGGGCACAKCCTTTCCATCTCAGAGAGGGAGCAGGTCTGAGACTTCACACCAGCTTCACCAGCATGGCTCAGATGAGGACCAGTGGGGTGGATTTGGCCCTAAAGCCAGTTCCAAGTGGCTAGCTGCTTTTGCCTGGGTGGTCCTTGGGAACATATACCCCATCAAACCCAAACACAGAAAGCAGCAGGTCCCCAGGGCTGCCACACTATGTGACACACAAAGAAGGACTTCATACCAGACTTGAGCCCTGTCATCCCAGAACATCAGGATGAGCACTTCTGCTTTAACTTTCCCTGGGGTTTGGAACATCATTGGGGGTCAAAAACTGATCTCCCATCCATGAATACAAAAATGAAGACCACCCCAATTTTTTGTGCCCCCAAGGGGACACCATATGGGAACCAGTCAGACCTCAGAAGCTCCAAGGATCTCCACAGCAGATCCTATCTGTCTTAAAAAGTTGAGACTTCCTCTTTTCTGAGGGCACTAAGTGACACGCAGAATTAACCTTCCTGATGTTCTCAGGGGACAGTCCTTGCTTGTACACAAAAGCACGTACAGATTAATGAGACAAACTATCGCTTCTTAATGAYTTACAGAGACCCTCACTCTTTCTGTTTATAAAATCACACTGTCTTGGCAATAGGAAAGGAATAGTTGGCACCATTTTTATATTTTCTATATCTGTCTAAATTCAGCCTTACTTTTTTTTTTTTCCACTGTACTTTTCTCCAGAAATCAGCCCACACTTCCCATTCACCTATAGATTTTTCCTTCATTAATTTTCCCAACAGGCAATTGCTCACCGAAACTGAAGGAAATATAAGGCTGGGAAACTTTTCAAGATGCCATCTGAGCTGTAGCTTTCTCCAAAAATGCCCAGGCTCTACCAATCTCCATGCACTCATCACCTCCATRCAAAGATAACAGTACTCCAGTGCTTTGAGAACTGGGCTGTCTGCACAGTATGTAGGTGACACCCTTGACAGCTTGGGAAAATCAGATACATCCCTCTTTTTCTACTTTTTTAAATGGCAGTATATAGAATTAAAGACTGCAACTGARAGGAGAGTTTTCCATAGACCTGTGAACAAGCCTGGATAATTCACTTGGAGGGAAATAAATTCTATATTAATTTATTCCATTAGGTTGATGCAAAAATTACATTAAAGGGATGACCAAAGTGTGATACAGATTATGAATCATTCTATCCAGATTTCAGACATCATATTCTCCATTATCTCTAATTTATCTGACATTTCCCCACCCCTTCCCCTCTCATTTAAGGGACCTTTTGCTATGTAAAACACCCCTTTCCAGCTCTACCCCATAGGTRAAGGTAGTGATCCTGAATGTAGAGCAACAGGACTTGTGGCTGACCTGGCAAGCTCCCTGGCTAAGGTCGGGCACTAACCCCCGATGCAGCAGCCACCCCAGTGTCTTATATATTGGGGAAAAGCAGCACAAATGTGTTTGATTTGTAACTTTACAAGGACTTTCACATTAGGGTTTGAGTTTCTTTTATTAGTAGACCTAAAAGAAGGGTACCATTAACACATAACAAAGGAGGCAGCACTAAACTATTACCATAGCAGCAGTCTTTTAAAAACCCCACTACTTAGAGGTTTATAAGGTTCCTTGGAAAGRTTATTGCAGAAGCCACAAAATGGAAACAGAGGAGAGAGTTTCTGAGCTGCATTGTGCCTTCCCACATTGTGCTTTTGGCCCTACACAGAGACCTGCCTGATCAAAACACAACTGAAGCCTCTCTTTAGCAACCTGCTCATCTTGGGCCATCCAGGAGCTTTCCCTGCACCAGGAGGATCCTGTGGCAAGATTCAAGACCCCACTGCTCCATTGCTCAGAAAAGCCTTAGCAGAAAAACTGAAAAGATAATTTAGCACTGAGACAACCAGTTTTTCTCTCCCGACAACCTTATATCAAACAAGACCCTCTGTTCAGCCCTTTTTTTCTGCTATACTTTTGGTATTTTTCTTTCTRGGTATTTTGAATGAAGGGTACCCTGGCACTGAAAATTCACCAAACAAAACATCACAGTGTTTCAACATGTCGAAATGAAATGCTGTATGTCTTCTAACACCTTCATATTTGTTTAATACTCTCCATCAGAAAAAGTGTTCCCAATTCTGTTTATCCAGTTCAAGGTCCACACACTTAGGCTGTCATAAAATAAAGACATCAGCAAAAGCTGCGAGTATGTATTATTTCAAGACATTTCCTTATAAAGCAATGACACTGTGTATTAGCAGCCTTTATTCTCTGCATATCCCTGTCTCAGCTGCAGAGGAAGGAAAGGGCTGGCTGGCCTRGGAGAAGGGACCTGGCTGAGCCTCTGCTAACTCGTGCCAAAGCACATCCCCTTGCCTGCACAGCCAGCACAGTGCCATCCTCACTGGGGCTTTCCTCCCTCTCCTCCCCCAGCCAGACCAATCTGCACTGGCCTTGGGGCGCTGAGCCAGAGTCCCCCCCCGGTGGCCCAGCTGTGCTGGAGATCGGGGGGAGCTGGAGATTGGAGAGGATGAGTAACTGTCCAACAGGCAGCAGCTGCCTTTCTTCTTCCCAAGGAGAGTCACTGCTCTGAGGTGGCATCCCTGCAGGCAAGCCAGATTTCCAGACTATTAAACTGACTACTTCCTTCATCACCTGTATTTTCCCTTTCTAAGTTTTTTTAGGCGTTGCCTTAGCCTTAGTGCAGCATGACTTAATCCACGACTTTTGATGATCTAATAGATTCCTGTCCTCAGACCTCTCTCCATGACTTCACTGCTCTGCTGTCTCCTCTTCACCTGATCTCCATCTGACATGGAAAACAACCCTTTCTCAGCCCTTCCTCAGCCTTGCCTTGTCTCCTGTCTCCCCACCCCACGTCCCCAGACCCATTCAGCAGAAATCCCACCACACACTCCTTGCACATGTGGGGCCTTACCTCTCCTGGCCCCCGGAAACAGGGAAGAGCCAGAGCCCACATCTTCTGGCTGGAGAGCAAGCTGTCTGGAACATGAGCTCATGTTTTCCTAAAATAAGCAGGAGCTGTGCACTCAAACTCAACACCTGCAGCAGGGCGGGAGCGGCTGCTGGCGCTGTGCAGCATCCAAGRCGCTCCTCGCACGTGGCACCGCACGGCACAGCGCGAGCCAGAGGCACCGAGCAGCCAGCARCCTTCCAAGGGTGACTAATGCCTCGCTGCTAAAAACAGCTTCCAGGGGTTTTCCATGAGYAAATCTCACTACAGGTCGAGTATTGGCTTTCCACCTGCTAAATACAAGAACTTCACTGTAATGTCCACACCAATGGATTGTTTTTTTTTTTTTTTTACCCGTGCGTAGTACAACTGGCAAAGGAAACCTAGCACTTTCCTAAGTGATGGCAGCATCTGAGCCTTGTTAACACTGCTCTTAAAAGCCAAAAATATCACCCTTATAATAGATTATGTGAGAGTGTGGAAATAAGGATGTGTGGTAGACATGCAAGAGAAGACTGGAACATAAAGTATATTGCATGCATGGACACAAATGTACAAGTACCAAAGAAAAGGTATGGAAAATAATACGCTGATATGGCTTCTCAGGGAAGCACTGTGTTACATCAGATAGCTCATCCTGCCAAAAACACCYAACACTCAGCCACTTCACAAAAACACCAAGCAAAATTCTTCAGAGCCTTGTTTCAGAAAGAAGCTGGTAAGACCTGCCATCAGCCCTTTGGACTTACCGGGRTCTGTGTCACTTCTGACCTGCGAGGTTTTGCTGCTCCTCTCTCAGGCCACCGGGTTATTTCAGCGCTTCTGTGAGGATCAAAGCCACATCTCCAAGAAAACTGAATGAACATATGGCTCTGCTCATTGTGAGGACAAATGTATATACAGTGTGAATTTCTGAACTTACTCAATTAACATCTTGCCTAAACAGGCTCCAGAGCTCTGTTTTCCTGCATATTTGAGGGTTTCAGACAAGCAGCTGAATCGTGTAATCCACCATCTCAGACATGACTTATTACTTGCCAGTTCTGACTGTCCCTGACAAGTTGATTCATCTTATAAATCATTTGGGCTTTCAAATGAAATCTAGATTGATTTTGTTTTGGTTACTTCATTTTAGGAGCAAGAAGCCCAGAGGTGGGTGTGTCAAAGTTCCTTTGCAACACTGCTCCTAGGACCAATACAGTCCTTGCACAAACATTTGTGGAAAGTAAAAGGAGAGTTGTGCAATTGCAGTTGAAATCAGGCTGCCTTGAGAAGTTGCCAAAATATCTATGAATATATTTCCCCCATTAGCAATGCAATACCAGCTACTGAATTTTATGGGAAACATGTCTCTTTCCAGTTTAGAGACCCACCTTTCCACCTTAGAACTTCCTGTTGTAGCTTTTGTTCAATATTAAACACCATCAAGGCCAACATGAGCATTATGGCAAGGACCACAGATCATCTCCTAGGAGGATTCATTTAGTTTATGGTACTGTTAAGGGGATGGAGAAGAGGTACAAGATGTGGCATTTGGCAGTGCAAGGGGAATGGATTGGTATGGGGCAGCTCACTGTGGGCCAGGTCCTTGAGAAGGCAGCCAAGCTTTGCAAACACTCTATCTTCATCCTGAGGACTCCATAGAAGCCCGGTGGAAAAAAAAGATGGATGGATGCCACGGAGTAGCCCTGTCCTGGTCTGAGAAGAGACATAATATAAATCTTCTAACACAGTTTTGACTCCAGAGAAGGGACAACCAGCCCAGTGTGGCAGAGACAAGGTTTCAACACCTTGAAGCAATTAATTTTAGCATTCCCAAGGGGCAAGAGACTGCCTTCAACTTACTTCTAATTAATTTACAAATTAGCCTGCTGGCCCATAAAGAGCATCATGCACTAATTAAGCCCAGCTGCTTTATGAGAAGAGCTACAAGGAAATCTGTAGATTACGRGTACCTAAAGGAAATGTCCTATCTGTAATTTATTCAACTAGCACTCATTGCTCCTGGAGATTGTTAAAGCTAAGARCACGCTCAGTCACAAAGAGTTAAACATTTATATTAGATCCTGAGGATATCCAAAGCTGTAATCAATAGGAGAAAGAGATAGCACCGTTAGTGCCAATGGCTACCTAGGATTTGCATCTCATGCTGATGGAGAGCCATGGTTTGAAGCTTTTCCCACAGCTGGAGCACTTACAAGATGCTCTCCTGTGTGCTTTCTCTGGTTTCTAATGAGGTGTAAGCTCACCTTGGGTTGGCATGATTACCTGTCTCTCCTCACTAGGGTGCAGCTTATATTTATTTAACTTGTAGGAAATTAACTGTTTGTGAGACCAGCTTCTCTCTGCTCCACGTGGCAGAGATCAGATGCGTTCAGAGGTTGCTGGAGACAGCGGAGTAGACAAGGGAGGGAGGGAGCCAGAGATTTGCACAGCCAGGCAGCGCACTGGTTGCATAAGCCCTGTGTCTGTGGGAAWTCAGACTAAAACCTTTTCAGAAGCAATACAAACATGTAGCCTTTTAGGACTAAAGTAATTTATGCAGAAATTTCCCCTATGGTCAGACTATTTCATAATTATCCACACTGGGATGTCTTACATTTTGCTTTGAAATATCTGGTTCCCTGCATGTCACCATTAGTTTGATCTAGCAGCTCCTCTCCTTACATAAGAGCAAACCTCTTCATGGCTATTTCACACAAAATGTCTCTCTTTTTGCCCACTAAATGACCTGGAACTRGAACACAAACATTCTGTTTGCACAGTTTTACATAACATTCGCCATAGTTTTCACACAACGCTATTAAAGAAAGACTAATTTGTTTCTGTTCCAGGCTGATGGAAAGCAGTTCTCTTGGTAGCTTGATTGTGTCAGTGTTCTTTGAAAATGTAAATAAAGATACTGAGATAAGACCAGTCCAACTGCAGAGCTCTTTTGCTCTTTATGTTTACCAGATACTTCAAGCTAAATAGAATTACTCTTTGCACTTGTTCTGGCTAAGAACACGCTTGACAAATACATAATCAAATTTTCTTGTCTATCACAAGCCCTCCCCAACATATTGTGGTCACAAGCAGCATCTAAGAGGATCTACAGTGACATGTTTCAAAAAGGCATTCTGAAAAATTACTTAGGGTCCCAAACATATAATTTTGAAAAGCAACTTAACTCCCGAGGAATGGGATTTTMAGGGAGATTTAGATTCTTGAGCATTTAATGGCCAGCTTAGAAAAAGGAGCTTCTACTTYACAGAATCTGAAAAGTGTTGCCTTGCCAGCTCCTATAGATCTTGACAGAAATGCATTACTAGTTGGCATCTGACAATGTCACTGAGCACCCACCCTCATCTTCATTGGTACAAAACACCTCTGCAAAGTGATTGAAMGATGTTTTCCTAAACTATCTTCAACCATTATTTGCTGGACAAAGGGCAGAAATGTTTTCTCTGCCTGGTTTATTTTGGGGTAATGACTTAGAGGTCCATTTGCTTGGCAATATTTCCTGAATTGCCTGAATTTTTGATATGTGCAGATGATTTTGGAACAACGTTTTGCAAAACTGGCCTTAGTCTATTTCAAAAAGGTGTTGATATGTCCTGTCCAACACGTGAACCACTCTCTAGAGATGAGTCTAGTTTTGAAAGCTCCAGCTATAGSATGAATCCAGCCCTTGACCTCAGAAATGTAACTTAAAAATATGTAAATAAGCGTAACAGTACAGATTCATCAAATCAGCCCATCCAGTGCTGGGTCCATGGAGCAGGTGTGCTGGTGGCAGGTGCCAACAGTTAAAAGGAATGAGACACTGGCTTTTTCTGTCTTCATTTGTGTCCCTGCCTTCTTTGCCAGCTTCTTTCCTCCTGGACTTTTATTCACCAGATGCTATGCATGGATATTCTGGTCTCTGAAGCAAGGAAAGCACCTCTTATTAGAATAATACTATGTTCATTTTGCCAGAGTKAATTTTAAACAACTGCTACAGGTTAAAGTCTTTTATGTAACATCCCCAGGAAAAAGCAATGGAAAAAAATATCTTAGGGCAAAAATAAGTAGGAAGAAAAGTAAGAAATTCAGGAGGCAGAAAATTATTCAGATCACTTTTTTTTTTTTTTTAGTAGCTGAACAGAACGCATGAAACACAGGGTTACAGGAGTGAATTAGAAGGGCTCGTGCCCTTCAGAAGGACACATGAGCTACCTGCTGTGTGTGGTATGATAGGAAACTGCAAACCCATATTGCAAAGAGAACATTACATAGAGTAGCAGAATTTTACTTGTCCAGTCAATCTTTCTTCTGACATTTCTTGGGATTGATTTTGTCTGTGTGGTTCAGTAAGTCTAAAGAAGTGTCTATTTCCAATTGGTACCTTACACCAAATGCCAAGGTTTATTATTTTTTTTAAAAGATCAGTCAGAAAAGAAAGATTATTAGTCACTGTTATTAGTCATTGATGGAGGAGCAAGGTCACTTCAAAGGTCAGAATCTCTCAGTAGCCACACAAATTCCACCTAAACTGCTCAGCATCCCATCCAGTGCATGACAAGAGGTTCTGGAGGCAGAATGGCCCAGAGAGCATTTTGCTCCCACCAGGTTTAGGATGCTGCTTGAAGCAASACACAGCCTGATGCCATTCCCTGGCATATCTGTTGATGGAAATGTGTTTAGAGGAGCTGAGGGCACACCAAAGCATTCCTAGAGTACTGCCGCTTCAGTATGCAAAAAAAAAACCCAAGCTCTTAAACACACTTTGATGCAAAACTGCCTCTGAAACCAGTGGCCTTTATGAGGAGCTCAACACTACCCAAGGCTGTCCAAGAGTTGCTCTGCCCTCCTCCTGCACGGGAGAGGGAAAACCCACATGTCCCTTAGAGACATGGATAGCTCAAAGGCTGTTCCCTTTCCCCCATTTCACTCCTGGGGCAGCCTGGAAACCCCACCAAACACCCAGCAGCAGAAGTTATGCCTTGCCTTAGAARTCCCCACACCTTTTCCTCTTCTTTTCCTGGAAGGCAACAGGAGGGAGGTAAAGTCAGGATATTCCCACCACTCTCTGGGTCTCAGGCACGTCTTACTGAGCACCTCTGCAGGAATCATTCCTCTTGCCAGGAAGGAAAGCACAGCTCCAGGTCTGAAGCATCTCCTGCTGGCTCAGTGCCCCAGGTGGGCTACATCTGCAAGCGRCAGTCCCCACCCTGCCAGCTCAGCTTTTTTTGAATAAACAACCAAATATCTACTTTAGGATACTTGGAACAAAAGCACTGGACATTCTGAGTGCCATTTAACAATGTCTATGACCTCAAATATTTCATTGTTTCTTTAGTGCATGCAGAGCCTGACCCTGCTCACATCCTCTAAATCCTATTGCTGTCTTCTTCTTTTCCTGCCCTCAAAAAAGCCACAGGACGAAAACAAAAGAAAAAAAAATCCAAGGGGAACTAGTATGAAATTTTAAGTAGCAACAACCAAGCACTTCATCAGCATGAACACAGTATTCATAAATCTTTATCACCAACTATTCTTTTTATATCTGGAATCCACTATCTTGCAAATTAGTCCCATTTGTCCACTCAGTGCTAATGCCATTAAAACCRACCTCATTTGTCAAAGCATATGAATCCAGAAATCCGTGGACTTGTTAATTTCTCAGCTTGAAAACGTAATCTTGATTCATAAACTGAATTTTACGGAAAGAAATCTTGTTATATTTGGAAACTACACCCTTGTCGTTCTAAGGAAAATTAAGCACAGACCACCCTTTGTTTGGGTTGGCACTGGAGGACACTTTAACACCTTTTCCTATAGCCCAAGAGCAGCTACTCATTCCATTCCAACCCAATATTTTTCACCTCTGGCTGTGGTTTCCACAGAAATTTCAGAATGGTTGAGGTAAGGTGACAACAATATACGTGATTTCTCATAGGTTCASAGAGACACTTCTGAAAAAAAAGGGATCCTTTTTTTTTTTTTTTCCCCAGAAGGGTAACTTTGGGTGGGGGCAAAGTATTCTGAAAACTTATCAATGCTTGGGGGGAAAAAAGCCCAAAAAAACAGTTTTCCTGAAGCTCATTATTTTTCTGGCGTATTTCTTCACTAATCCCACTACCTCTTAATGCTGTGCAACCAGTTCTTTCACAATGAAATCTAACTTCTAATTTCACTTTCCATTTCTGAAGTAAGTTCATTAAAATTAGTCTGCTAAAATGTTGAGCTCTTCACCAATGAGTTGCTGCAGRAAGAGATGGATACAAATCTTACATTGGCATGAAGAGATAAGGTGAGCAGGTATCAATGGTATGGGATGTCTACTGCATAAGMACATTTGTGGTGTGTATTTGTGAAACAAGGAAAGCAAAAATACACAATCACAGACTCATTAAAGTTGGAAAAGACCTCCAAGATCAAGTGCAACCATTAACCAAACACTTGTTTTGGATATGCATGCTGGAACTAAAGGAAAGATAAGACAAGGGTAAAAAAAGAAAACCAAAACAATGCACTAATTTCCCATCTACTCTGCATCCTGTTTGGTAAAGAAAACTCTGCAGTGCCATGCAAGAAGCCTTAAAATGGGTACTGATCACAGATGTGGTGAAGCCAAAAGACAGACTTTTGATAATGAAGCATTTCACAGCCTGCTGTTGCATTTACAGAGGGCGTGCAGCCATCACAGATCGCTGAGGGTGCAGCCTGGAGGGTGAGATGCATACAGTGCATGAGAACAGGCATAGACAGTGCAGGYAAGAGAACAACTCTTGAAAAATGAGCTCTTTCTCCTTGGGGCTTTGGCAAGAACCAGTGGAAAGGGTTAAGACCCCGCTGACCTCGGCGACCTGATCTCTTGTTCCCTGCTTTTGGGCACCTCTGGAACACGAACACTTGTTCATGTGGCAACCRGCGCTGTGCTGATGCAGGCTCATACCGCAAACAGCACTGTCCTCCTGCAGCTTCAAGCCAAATGCCTGCAGAAGTATTCAGCATCCCACTGAAGTGCTATTTGTCTCRATCAGGAACGGATTTTGACTTGCTGCTCACACACTACCAGGTGCTGGGGAAGAGAGGAGGAAGACTCCAAGGACCACARCTCACAGCCACTTTTCCAAAGCCCTGCCCTCCAATGCTGCATGGGTGGCACACGGCCCGTGCCCGCCACGGGCAGCTCACCATCCCACCAGACCTGAGCCTCCGCATTGCTCCCGTTCTGCCTCCCACCCACAGTGCCTTTGTGGGCAGCTGCAGCAGGGAGAGCAGCTGGCAGRCAGACAGGCAGGAAGCTTCAGAGGAGCTGCCAGCCCCTTCCCGGGTACAGCAGCACAGCCACAGCCCACCACAAGCTTCAAAAMCCCATGGGCTTCCCTGGCCACCCTGCTGGGGTGTATCCTCCCTGTCTTGGCTGTCACTTCTCTTCCTGTCCCCCACCTAGGCCAATGGGAAGAGAGGCCTTCACTAGGGCTTACTCATCTGGGCAGTGTCATGCAAAATACAGGACAGCAGAAGACCCAGCTGGCCCCAGAGYGGGACATGGAGGTGGGATGCAGAAGACATGTCCAGTTTCCCTTTGATGAGCACAGACCGGGGACTGTGAGGATATGGAGAGGAGAAGGCCAGGTCCCAGGTGAAAGCAGCCTGTTAGAGCTGGAGAGATGTCCCCACTAMTGTCCAGGTGAGATGGGGCAGAGTTGCCCATCTGGGGAGCAAGGTGTGATGGATGGATGAAGGCTCAGCCTGGTCCCATCCCCTGAGCTGGGGATCCAGGGCAGCCCAAACCGCTCCTCATCGCTGCTTTTCCCTGTAAGACCCCCAGCCCTCACACTGCTCAGCCCACTGAYGAGCAGCTCCCACGCTGCTGAACCCCTGACAGCCAGGTCAGCAGGGATGGCAGTTTCTGGGACAGCCTTGACCTGGCTGCTGTACTCAGCTCCTGCGCTTGCCACCCCGAAGCCGCCTGCTTCACACCATGTTTCCCTGCTGTGCTCCAAGGGCCATGGCTTTGGGAACTATTTTTGCAGCAATAAAGCAGCATTTTCACTGGGCAAAGCTGCATTTTAGTAGTAAGAGGAGAGGACTGTTAAGAGCTGCAGCAGGCCCCATTTGGCGCCAGTCACTGATTTTTTTTCTCCTCCATATGTACCCCATATGCAAGTACGGCTGAGAAGCTGACATGGAAATTTTTTTAAAAGGAGAGAAATATCTGAAACTGCCCTGCAAAGGAGGTTCTGGTCTTCTTAACTCTGCTTTTCCAAGAGCTGTGAAGGCCCCAGAGATCTCTTACCTCTGCATTTTTGAATTCCCTCCTTGCAGGTAATTACCCGCAAGGTAATTAATAACRCAGATGACTGTGATATGGGTGTAGGGGTGAAAACTTTCCACTCCTCCTGCCCTCTCCACAGAGCAGCTGCTATTCCGTGTTTTGATCCAATGCYGTGAGAGCACCTGGCTGACACGGAACAAGCAGGGGCTGTCTCAATAACACCAGCCCTACTTKGCACATGTTTGGATGGCTGTGATGGATGCTGGATGCTCAGAGAGCAGAGGTAGGGCTGGAATGGGTCTCCTATCCCAACCTCTCCTACTGGCCCTCCACTGTTATGAGTCTTAAGGTATCAAACATTGCCGAAACCATTGATTTACTCTCATCTCAAGAGTTACTCCTTGCAGAGTCCACCAGGTCAACCAGATCCAAAACCCTCTCCAGACTGTTTTTAGCCRCAGAAGAGGCATGGCAGTGCCCTGCTCTGTCAACAAGGAAGTCATGTTCACAAGCTCCTTCTTCAGTTTCAGCTGAGAAATTCACTGCCCTTGGATTCATGTGGATGAGTTTGTCTGTGTCCTTTGCTCCCTGTGGGAGAGACGGAACTGTCAAGGGATAATGACTCAAAACATTCCCCCTTTTGTGGAGACTCCGGGTGCTTTGTTGAAATGGAGGAGRTGAGCTTTTGGGTRTGCAATGGCCAACCTCTGAACTGGTATTTCAGAGGGTGAATGATGGCCTATGAGTGAAAYAAGAGACAGATCCCACGTGGTGCCTCTCCTCATGCTGAGTTGCCCTCCCTGGCACAAACCACTGGCTTGGGGAGCTTTCCCTCCTTCTCCCAGGAAAGTACTAGGAAGTTGGCATTGGACCTGGGGGTGTTCATCTCTGCCAATGAGCCATGATGAGCCACAATGGACTCAGCTGTGCTAGTGGGAAGGGCAGCTSTGCTGACTTAGAAGGGGTCAAGAGCTCCTGAAGGGTCCCTGATCCACAACATTACATCACCCAGTGTGAAGCTCCCGCCTCAGGGGAGGTACCTGGGCATTCCCACCYRGACCTGAGYGAATATAAGCCYCATAGATGGTCTGGGAGTTTTCCCAAAGYTTTTCCCCCATCACTTTTTTGGATATCCCCCAGCACCTGATGGATCAGGCCTGCAACCGCTGCTTCAGTCAAGACTGCCCAGCAACCCAGTTTCATTGCAGGGCTATGGGTGGAGAGATCTTCACACGCTTGTCCTTTTTCTTTCTTTTCCCTGCTGCATGTCCTTGGGTGATGCTGCAGTGCATTCGCATTGCAATGGTTTCTTGTTTTTATGTTGCTATGGACAATAATAACCAAAATGGCTGCATGCCTGTTTTCTTCTGCAACCAAATTGTTCTGTATCAAACCCTGCATGTGTATATTTAAAAGCACCGATCATCCAGTGCTGCTTCACTCTGATCCACCCCAAGGAATCTGTTAACAAGAACCTGGTTACCCTCACCTTCTGCAGTGCTTGGTAACACACTCCTGCTCATTGCAACATTAAATAGCTTTTCTTCATATATACATGTGAAAYATGTCTTGAAATAAAAGTACATAATCTCTCAGCTAGAAAAAAACACTCCTTGGACTCCTTCCTTTCAGACCTTGAAATGCTCCCAGGATTCACCTTGGTTTCTAAACTAAAATATGCCCTTTGATCAGGTAGCATAAGAAATAATTAGATCGGGGGGCAGGGGAGGGTGGGGGGTGGAGGAAACCACATCTTTACATTCCTCAGTTTTACTTATCTCTTTGGCATTAGGTGAGAGTCCCTGCAAGTATCCAGGTTTCTCCTTTTGAAACATCTGGCTTGTTCAGCAAAGTCTCCAAACCTGACTCAACCGAAGACATCCCCAAGCTTGCTGCAAAAGGGGTTCCTCCCTTCGTGCCTCCTCTCCCATCGTTTCCTAAATGGCACTGTGTGTCCKCCACTGAGCACACACATCATTGTCATGAGTGGCTTGCCATGGACTCAAGGATCTTCAGCTCCCCAAACACTGCTCTGTGTCAAGGCTTCTGATCAAACATCATTCCATAAGAGCAGGGGGAGGGGAGATTGGCTCTTGCATGCATTTGAAGAAATGGAGGTTGCATTCCCAAAACTAAATACATGAAGCTTGCCACAAGCATTTTACATATGGATGGGTTCTGTGATCACATCAAAAAAATTTTAAAGCATTTGTCAAAAGTATGTTAGCATAGAGAAWTCTGTAACTAAGGCAGTCACAGTCTTTCCCTGTCCCATGTCCCAGACACAGATTTCCACTCCTGTTTGCTGCATCCTTGATCTTCTACAACTCCTCTGGCAAGTTATTTGGCATTATTTGTATTTCAGTTGTGTTCAGCACTATCATTTTGCCAGACACTGTCAAACTAGACAAATCAGATAAAGCAAGGGCAGACATGCTATTTCTACCTCCCATTTTATTCCTAGGTCAAGAGAAATTGYGGGGAGATCTTAGCATGCCACTAAAAAGGACCCAAACTGCAGCATGRAAAGTTCTTTGTAAGCTGCTCGGGCTCCTGGGCGGCCACAGGGCCTGTGTTTCCTCCAGCAAACATCTGCTTTTCTGAAGGTCTGGTCCTTGTTCCGACCTGGACCGCAGGGTTTGTGGCCCTTTCCACACTAYGCACATGAAGAAGTAGGCATCCCCAGACTCCCTGCTACCCCTCTCAGCGGGTCCCTGACCACAAAGGACTCCTGCTTCCCCAGTCTCCCATTTCCCAATGCTCTGGTGCTGCAGCACCCAGCTCCCAGCAATGTCCTTGATGGGACCACCTAAGGAACAGTTGTTGCCCTTCCCCTCCTCACAAAAACTGTTCGAAACAACAACTGCCTGCTGCCTGCTCTCTTCTGCAGGGCATTTAAAAACATTTAAAATATCCCTTTTCATGGCCCATCAGGTCCTCTAAATCCCTCCCTGCTAGTTAAAATATCCCAGGAGGATGGAGATKAAGATGTGAGTCCTCTTGGCTTGCTTCCCAGCTAAAAGAAACTGAGAGCTGCAGCTCTCCATGCTCCTCTGTCCTTGGGAGGAGAAGAAGGGATACCAGGGAGAGACAAGACCTCCTCCAGGACCAGCTCACTGGGAAGGACCAGCTCTCTGGCAGCATCACCCTCGCTCTGCAGCAAGATGGCAAAGAGAAGCAGACAAGAAAGAAACATGYGTGGCAGGGAGTCAAGCTGACAAGTGACAGACTTGTGAAGTGGACTGTGACAGGGAAAGATGCTTTTTACAGGTTACTGTATTACCTGTAAAAACAACATTACCAACTGAAAAAGATAATTTCAATCCYACTCTAGGTTTATATGCTTCAGTAGAGCAGACAATGATGCAGTATATGATTYTCTTACAAAGGGTGAGTTTTCTGAAACATAATAAACACTACATTGATGGTACTTGGGTCACTTTTGTATGGGGAGAATCAAGTAAAATATTCAAAACCCTATAGCAATACCTTTTCTGTAGCTTTGGGGAGTCAGCCTTGAGCAGAGACACAATTCACTGGAATGTCCAATAGGGTAGAAATGGTAAGAACTGATATTGTCCATTAAAACCTTTGGCCATTTTCTGTAAAAACTCTATAAAAGTATTAGTCTTTGGGAGATCTGAATGACTCTGACTTTTGTTCTACCAGTTGAARTGTTGTTTCAGAACCACTTCAGCTCTTCGAATGTGTGTCTGCCAGACAATACAGCTGATAAGAATTTGCCATTAATTGGAGAGTGGGGCATGTACCAGACTAAGTGATTTACTTCCAAAGTGCTGTTATTACAGTTGTGGACTGCATTTGGTTGCTTGGAAACCATCCTTATCAATGATTCAAGTTTTCTCCTGATAGCATGGTGAGCAGATAGCACCTTCCTTTTTYGTTCAGTGGTTGTCAGGAGGAACTATTTCGTAAACACCTCTGCAAAAGGCAGTATCCCTCCATGGACAGGCAACAGCATAGCTGGAGTGTTGATCTTGGCCRATTTGATCCTTATTCCAAATTTTTAGTAAACAGCATTTGGCAGCATAGTGCTTAGAGACCTATTGTTCAGCTGGGGGAAGAGGGAGAAAAAAACTTGCTCATCAAGTGGGAAGACTTATCTGACAAACAGCATATCTACCAAGCAAAAAATATCGAGAAAAAGGTCTCTGTAATGTTTCATTAAAACCACAGACACATTACCAATGTAGACTTTTAGGCTGGAGCTCATTAGTAAATGAATTCTATCTGTGACAGCCTTGTCAAACCCAAGCTTTACTGATTACATTTGGCTTTCAGGCAGTAATCCCCAGAGAAAGTGATTTATTTCAACACTTGATGAGTTACTYCATCGATGGCAGTGGTAATGACATTATCTTGACTTAGGTTAGCATTTACAGGCCTCTCGGAAGGACTGAGTATTCAAGGGGGATTTAAATGAAGACAGGTGGGAAGTCAAGCATGATGGTGCACGGAGAGTTGGAAATGTTTGGAAAGCGCAGCCCACCCGTAACAGCGAAGGGTTTCACCAAACTGGGCTGAAGCAGAGAATGCTGAGAGGAAATGACCCCCAGCTCAGGCAGCAAGGCCACAGTGCAGAGGGGCTTCAGGCTGCCTGCCTCYCTCATCCAGCCAGTGCCCTGGTGGAGTACAGGGGCTGAGCAACGCCGGCTTTAACTCTCTCACCTCACAGTTAAACCTGGAGCCGCAGCAGGGAATGGAACCCCTCTCATGTCCCGCTCCTGGCAGCAAAGGTTTCCCAGGTGTATGTATGTATTTTCCCAATGAGAAAATGAGGCTGAATGGGTGATGGCCAGTGGGTGATGGTGTGCAGAATCAGAGGGAGGTGCAGACACAGGCAGGGAGATGCGTTAGGATGCTGAGAGGAGTAGAGAGGGGTGCTGATGGATTGGGCTGAAACCAACACCCTTCTTTAGCAATCAAAGAAGAGAGAACAGCAAGAGTGACAGATCAGAGCAGCAGCAGCTCTGACTCCTCTTTAGACAACCCTTTTTCCTTCCACTGTCCTTGAGTCAACAGAGACACATTGGGATCCTTCAGAAAAAGGGAATCCCTCCTTGAACTCCAGGCATTAATACTACCAGAGGAATTATTGTTTCACCTTCACACTCTGCCTCGGTAATTCATACAGTACAGATCTGGCCCAAAATACCTGTCTTAACTACTCAGACAGGGAACAGGAGTTCCAGGAAAAATCAGAGCTGCCTTTGAGGTATGTCTGGTGAGATTGTGCCTCAAGATCCCAAGCTTTGCCAGTTTGAGCTGTGAAGGTGTTTTCTGAAATAAAGGGAGAAAACCTGAGCCCAGGAACCAGGGCTGTCCCAGGAACAGCAGTTCGTAAATGCCTTGGTAATGGAAATCTTTTCCAGGTAAGAGGATCTGCAGCTGCTTGACAGCCCTTCAGCATATCCAAAGGGTGCCTGTTAAGGTTTCTGTTGTCATCCAGCTGGCCTAGTAAGGCTCCTTCTTTATGATCAAATGCCCAGYGAGCCACCCTGGGTGTGCCAGGGACACGAAATCAAAACCGTAACACATCTGAGACCTGATGAATTCATGATCTCTAAGAGAACATCACATCACCAATCTCCCGATCTGTCGTATGGAAATTTACTCGTGGCAGGAGCATCTGCAGGCCTTGTGCAAATTCAGSAGAAGATTTCATGTCTGCTGAAATTGTTCTGTCAATTTTCACTGGAGAATATGTCTCTCAATGTGCAATGAACATGTACCAAGTCATCCTGATCCACTGTCACCCCAGCTGTTACAATGAAAGAAAGAGCAGCTTATCTTTCCCAGTAATTAACTCTAATCTGAGAAGACATGGGTGAGTAATTGCAAGAATAAAGGCTATTACACCTCCAAGAAATGAAATTTGATCTGCTTTTTTTTTTCATCTCCAGTGTTCAGCTGGACCACAAAGTTGTTTCTGTTACAAATCAGAAGTGTGATATGATTAAAGAGCAAATYTACTATTACTTGCTTTTAAGGCAATGATACCTTTTAATATTCTAAGCAAGCAAGCTTGCGATAGAACCTGCAAAACTCAATTACAATTTCTGGAACAGAGGCTAAGCCACAGGGAGCAAATGGCTTGACTTTAGAAAATCTTACTTTATTATTTCAAGAAAAAGGAGCTGCGTGTTAGGCTAGTACTTAGTCCTGGAATGCTTCAAAACAAAAAATCTGCATATTAAGTCTTTCACTCAGTGTCAYACACATTATCAAAGGAAAGGAGTGGGCTTCAATTTGCCAAATGACCGTGGTTATTRGAAATTGCAGTGCAACCTTATGTCCGAGAGTTTGTCAGTAAAGAGGAATTCTGCAGAAACTGCAAGAGGAGAAGAAAAAGGGAAGAGATGTCTCCTCCAGCCCACCTGGTTCTAGCTGGTATTGGGGGTACTCTGTGAGAAAACCCATGGGGGGTACCACCTCCAAGTTGCCAGGAATACAGTCTASAGAAGAGCTGAGCTTATAAAGCACTTGGAAGTGCTGTGTGCAATTTAAAGTAAAAACTATAAGGCCAAATGAATTGAATTGCTTAGCCATAAGGCTAAATTAACAAATAATGCAGAAGATAATGCTTTTCACCATGTAGCTATATTAATTTCTATACACAACAGCACGTTTTAAAAGCAACAKGGGTCACAGCCACCAACAATACGTGGCTGCTGTGCTATTTCAAATGGCCTGTCTGTGCTGAGGACAATGCAAAATATGATTTTATTAATCTTTCATTCTAATTTCATGGCACTCAGCAGTGTTTGTGACAGTGCACAATGGCAGGCACTGATCCAGGCCTGTACTGGCACAGGCTGGGTTTGTTCCATTGACCCCAGCAGAGCCATGCTGATTCACACCAGCTGAAATCTGACCCAAGATTTCTGCCTCAAAATGATTAAACTTAATTAGTTCTTTATGTGTGACCCAAGTGGGGCTGTCCCAGCATCAGCAAGCCCAGGGTGTCCATCTCTGCCCTCGGCTGGAGCATGACAGCTGCCTGGCAAGAAGCAGAAACTCTGCTGGGGCACCAGGTCCACTRGTTGGGATGGCCATGAGGGATCACACATCAGGTTTTTCAGAGATGTGAGSGCTCCCTGGGGGTCCCAGTGCCTGCCCTGACAGAGGCAGCTTTCAAGACCAGCCTACAGGACAGTAGGCCCTGAAAACCAGCTCCTGAGACTTTCTCTACAAGGAAGAGGGGTTTGACCCTTCCAAGGGATCCTCCTCATGATTGGTCTGGATATGCTGGAGAAGAGTGAGTGTGGGGTCCTTGTGTGACTCACACCACAACACATGTGTTTTGTCACTCCATCACGTCACCCTCCTGCTGGCTGACTCTGCCTCCTTGTTTTTCTACTGTGCTAAATTACCCTTCTTGAAACCTCATATGGAATGGGCAACTCATATGGGAGCAAGCTTTGCAGCATGCTGAGAATTTCCAAATCTCTGAACAACAGGGAAGCAGGGAGCACTTCTCAGGAACAATACCCAGGTCCTGCCATCCAGACACTGCTCCTGATGCTTGGACCAAGACGCTCAGTTCAGGCCCTCTGAGGATGTTGGAAGCCAAATAATCCAGGATTTTAGAGGTTAAAACACGAGCACCTTAGCTTGCCTCCCTGTGCCAGAAACCAGCAGCAGTCTGCCTGGTTCCCAGCATGATCCATCGCCTATGGGAACCTCTGCTGAATGAGGACACATTGCCACACTGTCCTGTGCTCTATGCAGTTTGACAAATGCTTGTAAGGAGCAACTAACATAGGAGCCATTGTAATGATCATGCCTTGGGGCTGTGTCCTTTCTTTCCAAGCAGAAGGAGCTGAAAGCATGTATGGAAAGTATTTTTCACTGGGCATGCTGGTGCAGAGAAATCCAATGGCCTTTTTTTGCTATGCTTGTCAGCCTGCACACCCTCACTCACACTGCTCTCAGCCTTCTGGTTTATGAATCACAGAATCATTAAGGTTGGAGAAGATGTCTGGGATCGTCAAACCCAGCACCACCGTGCTCAATATGCAACTATTATGCATAGGACAGCTTAGGGCACCTGCTGCTGAGCAATTTGAAATTTATTGTTTTCTGGTCCTCCATTAAACATGTTTCCTGGTGATGGGGCTACAGAGTGGAAAGGAAGAATAAGAAATGCAAAGCTCATGGCATTTGCCCTGTGCAACGCAAGACAAGGCAGTGCACCAGGGAAATTCTAATTCTGACAAAAGTCAATGGTCACCGGCTCCAACTGCATCAAGATTTTGCCTTTTTTTTTTCTGTATAGAACTGAGCAATCGGTTATGTCAGGAATGGTGCTGGGTTTGTTTTGCAAAACATAGCTAGGAATGTCACGATGCCTGCCTTCCATGCAGGCACAAACCAATGGCTTCAGCATAATCAGGTAAAAATCTCCTGCTGCTAAGCTGTACCTACGTGTAGTTGATTTCACTGTGTCCCTTCACTTGAAGACTTGCTGAAATGCAGCTGTTAACCCTAAGGTATATCTCCTTACAGATCTGAAGAGTATACACTGGTTCAGTAATTTTGTCATTTCATCTGGGAAAGATCAAGTCTGGAAACTTTTTTCTTTTCTTGGTTTTTTTTTTCTCTGTTCCCTTTAACTTGGTAATTACACTGTCTGTGAGAAAACAGAGCAGAAAGGAAATTGCTTCTAAAGGACATGGTAATAAACGTGTCACGTATATCACTTAGCTGGGTTGTGTTTATTATTAACTCAGAATGGAAGGAGGCTGGAGCTGTGGCACGGCAGCGTGATGGACTGGTTCTCCCAAGAGTGCAATTCCAGACCGCACTGATTATCCCACGTTTGCACCGAGGGGACCCAGCCCATGGCATGCACATCATTAGCTGTGCAAGGGACCTGGGAATCCTATTTCTGCATACATTTCTCCACAGCAGCAGAGAATTCCCTAACATTTCCCTCTTTGATAATTTCYACAGACTGAGGATAGGGCTAATTTTAATTAAACCAATATGTACTGAGATTAACTCCTCTGACTTCACACTAATGCTAGCCAACAGAGATGAAAATTCCGCCTTGTGGGGACTCCTCCTTGGCAGCTGTCAACTCGAACTTCAGCTGTGAGGTTCGTCTGTAGGGATGAACCTAAAGATGTTGGCTGGAAAGTGAATCTCAGACAGGATTCACGGGGTAGTGAGTGCAAACCCAGGAAAACGCTCATAAAGTTCACTGTAACAAAGATCTCCCCTTTAYGTCTTAAAAATGTATGTATTAAGGACAGATATGCTATCCTACTGCTTTAGATCAATCCCAAGCTGTAARATAGAGATAAATGTGTTAAACAAATTTCTATTTAACCTGTGCTCCCCACTACTTTGCCCAAATGAAATGGCAAAAAACAGCTTGGATGTGTAGTTGAATCTGGCYAAAGGGTGCCCAGAGTTTTCTGTTGGAATAATTTCCTGTAGAGACAGACCATGGATGGGCAACCAAGTAGCWGGGCTTTTGGCTAACACTGGTGTTAGAGAAATGCTTTGGGCACTCGGCTGTATTGTGGACRTCCTCAGTTTTCAGCAAAACCTGAAGTAGTCCTGCTCAGAGCTGTGAAAGTTGGGCAAGCTGCACCCAGGGCATGCAGAGACTCCAGGGCTTTGAAATGGGAGGGAGCCATCCCAAGACACTGAAATATCACTCAGATTTAGGGAGGATCAGCTGGGTTTGGGTCACTTCAGCAGGGTGGCTGCAGGAGCAGTGGGCAAGGCAAGGAAACAGTTGCTCTGATGGGGACTGGGTCACGGYGCCCACCAGATCAAACACAGCCAGTTCAGCTCTCTGTGCCCAGGCCTGGGGCAAATACCAGATACCATCAAATTAAAAAAGTGCACACACATATCTACAGCTCCTCCCTGGTCACATGAAGCACATCTCGCAGGGCAGATATTTGAAAGCTGAATATCACCATTTTTTTCAGGAAAGTGCAAAGGTGGCATCCATTCACAAAAAACTCTTTCTGCCTGATTTAAGTAAATAAGCTCYACCAACACAGCAATTACTGTCCTGTTTGGCTGCTGCCTGTATCCATTATGTGTGTGTATATTATTGTTATTTATCAGCAATCTCCTTGGAGCTCTGCAGCGACACAGGATTAGGACATTCGCTGCTCCCAGACCTTGCTACACCAATTACAAACAAATGATCAGCAACAACCAGAACTACAGAGCCTCTGATGCAACTCAGCCAACTTTTGAGCTGTGGCTGGGGATTCAAAGAATCAGGCTCTGGCTTGTCAGATTATCAGACCTTAAGTTTTTATATGATCCACCAGAAAAAGCGAGTACTTTGGCTAGAGCACATATGCTGCA
>NW_026623463.1:311780-339097 GCF_030028575.1 Malurus melanocephalus
GGAGCAAAGACCACAGCGCAATTACACAAGCTTATTCACTGATAGAAGTAAGTGCTGTGGCAGGCAATTATTTCCAGATTCTACCATGCAAGAAAGGCAAACTGTTTACTGGAGAGCATTCATGAGGGTCAGATGRTGGAGGGAAAGGCCAGGAAGACAAGAAGGAAAGCTTTCACATCCCTTTTTCAAGCTGTCACATGAAAGAAATGCCCGTAGTAACACTCAGTGAATGTGAAAAGGGGGATGTTTGCAAACTGCCAAAACGTCCTTCAGTGGGGCAGAGAAAGGAGGGAGAAGAAAATTATCATGAAATAAAACAATAGGAGAACTGTAGCCATTTTGTGTTATTTTTGTCACCCGGAGCTGCGGGAGGAGGAATGAGCCGTGGCTATGCAGTGTGTGCTGTCGTGGTGCCACCACAGCTGCTGCACACCCTGCTCAGGTGCTGCTGGCGAGGGGCAGCCCAGGGCTGGTGATAAACCCCGAGTGCTCGATGGCTTCCAGCAGAAACAGAAAGAGCAGAACTGACAAAGGTCTTACACCAGACTCACCAGCACGGGAGGGAACCAGCGGTGTTAAAAACGTGCTCTGAGCCCCATCCCAGCTGCAAAATCACCTGGGCTCCTCCAGAAACCACGGTGTGCATACACCGAATTAGCCACAGGCTCTGACAGACTGCTGTAGAGCTGACACTTGCTGTTTGTGTTCAGCCCTGAGTCGGGGGCTGCAGCACCCCTGGGTGATGGGCAGAGCCAGCCCCGGGAGAGTCCAGAGCTGTTGCCCCACACTGACTGTAGGGGGGACCCAAAACATGTGCTCCTACCAAAGACTCCAGGGTGGTGGGGTGGCTCTGGATCTGCAGGCATGTACACCACCATCCCAAGGCTCGGGCAAGCTGGGACCAGCGTACCATTCCTGTGGGCACAGCAGCTCCATTAGCYCAGGAAACTGCTCGGGATGAAATGAGGCTGCAGAGAAAGCTCCTGAGGAAGTGCAGCCGTTCAGGCATAAGAAAGAGGGTCCTGCTGTCTACAAAGAATGGCCTGAAAAACAGGAAACGGAGGTCAGGAGAAGACAGCCAGTGCTGGAATGGCAGCTGATAGCAGTGACCTTCCCTCGGGGTCTGGGTCTGTGCAGTGACCTCGGCTKCTCAGTGCCTTCATAAATGGCCTGGAAAAAGGGTGAGGAGGAAGGTGAGAGAGTTGGCTGCTGATAAGGAGCTGTCTGAGGACAAGGACAGGCTGTGAGAACTGCAGACACTGGGGGGTCAAAGGGCAGATGAAATTCACCACGTACAACTGCAAAAACAGATATGTTTGAGGGAGGGRAAAAGAGTCCTAAACTCACACAGGCTCTGCACAGACCATCACTGGTCCAGAGCCAGGTCCTGTGTTTAGTGCCCACCAAAGTGTAGTGTCCACGAGGTCACTACACAGCAGTCAAGAAGGTGAGCCAAGCACCAGGAACCTGCAGGAAGTGAACAAAGACCTCAGAGCCTGGTAGGGGAAGCATTGCAAGCCCTGTCCTCCCTCRTCCCAAAACACCTGGTCACATCTGGAGATGGATGCTGAGCTGGATGTGAAAGCAGTCTAACCCACACAACCCAGCCTTGTCCATCAGGTCACTGTCACCTCAGTRCACATCCAGGCTGGGAGGTCTCCGCACCACACAGTGTCATGGACACAGCCTTTCCACACCCAGTGAAATGAGAAGATGTGCAAATAATATGAAAAAGAGGCCCTTACGCCTTTCTACAAAGACAGCTCTGTCCCAATCAATAAGTGAATTTTTTCCCAGCACTTAACAATGGGCTATGAAATGTCAATACCCAAAGCAAACASCAGAATACCAGCCTGGGGAAGGTCCATCGCATTCCTTGTTTGTCAGCCAAAAGTCAGCCTAAAAAGCATGTGGCAATAGGTTTATTGCTTTCCRGTTGTCAATAACAACCTGTGTGAGTTATGGCAGAAGTCACCTGGCCATGCCACGGGGCACCCTCTCTCCTGMCATCCTTAGTCACACTTTCACAATACAGATCTTGTTGCAGGGCTACTGCAAGCAGCTGGACAGTTTGCCATGTGTTTTCTTGCTACAGCTTGAAATAATTCCTGGGGACGTGTTATATCCTGAAAGCTGAGACAGCCCCAGACCAGAGCAGCCAGTGAGCCGCCTGCACTCTCGTTTTGGGAACCGGTTTGTGTGTCACAAGCAGGCAATTTACACCAAAACACTCAAGACTACGTTCACATGGGCTTGAAACAAGCAGTGCTTGTCACAAGAGGAAAGGGGGTTTTGCTTTCATCTCAGATGGCAACCCTGCTGTTTCTCCCAGAATCAGAAAGTGACACCTCAGGGTTTGGTAGCACATTGTACCAAGATGTCAGTGGCCTCCACTGCCGAGGGAGAGCAAGGAATGGGGCTGGAGAGCTGGTGGGGCACACACAAGGAGGGTGCAAGGGACAAGGGGTGAAGGTATAGTGGGACAAGCACTGGGGACCCCTGGGGGCATGCAGGAGGTTTGGTGGGAGGTGTGAGAGGCATGAGGAGCATTCATAGCACACGGAGACCCTTAGGAAGGTGCAAAGAGGTGGGTGGGACACGTGGGAAGTGCCTGTGGGGGCACGGGAGACATGGGGGCTGCAGTGGGACACAGGGACATGGGTGTTGCGGTGGGAGGGACACAGGGACATGGGAGGGTAGCAGRAAATGTAAGAAAACATGGAAGGACAGGTGTGGGAGAACAGCAGGACACACGTGGGGAAGCAGTGAGACACATATGCATAACTAATTGTGTATTTGTACCTACAATTAATTAATATGTATGTGAAATAAGCAAGCAATGATGGCCAAACAGTGGATCTGGAAGGTGAGTGTGAAGCACAGTGAAACCCCTGCCCAGCAGAGAGGAGAGCCCAGCCCTGGTAAGGCACTGCTGAGGTGGTGCAGAGGGCAGTGGGGGAATTAGGGGGGGTCTCTGAGGGACACTCAGATGTGCTCCCCTGGGGCCTGGAGAAGACAGGGTTTCAGTTCCCAGACATCCTCTTCAAAAGGGAGGAAAACCTCCTGCCTGCTCATTGCAGAGATTATCTGCAACCCAGGGAAACCAGCAGAGGAAGCGTCAAACCACACCTTGCAAAAAACGCCCGTGTGAGTGTGTGCATCTGTGTCTGTACACGGATGGCTCAGGGAACAGGGGCTTTGGGGCTGAAGGGATCCCAAACCTTCCCCTGTGGCCAAGAGATCGTGCCCAGGCTCTGGCTCTGGCTCTGCTCCTCTGCAGAGGGCTCACCTGGCCACAAAGGCACACCAGCTCACCAGCACCTGGGCTCCTGAGGCTGACGATGGCTGAAATCTGCCTTATAAAGGAGGGCTTTTAATTCAAGCCAAGTGTGCCTTGACTCAAAACTCCTTTACAGTTCTTCCTTGRTCTAAATCCACCACAAAAAGGAGATAGGTGCACTCCTTTCCTCTTCCTCCACCCCAGCAGGGCAGCTCTCCCCAGAAAGGGGGGAAAGGGGATTTTCTGGTGTCCCAAGGGGGAGRAGGGAGACCCATAGCCAGAATTTTTGTGTGGCCAGGCAAAATGACCCACCATACCTTGGAAGCACGTCTCTTCCTCAGGTACGTTGGCCCACAATCCAGCTTTACTGTTGAATCATCCTCATATCTCTGAAAATGAACTTTAAAAGAAGTGTGTTACAGCTCTTGGCATTTTCCAGTCCTTAGGAAAAAACTGGTTGATTTGCTTTCCTTACGAAAAAATGAAACTCGAAATCAATGATTACAGGCTAATTTAAGCCACAGCATTCCTACAGCCTGGCACTTTTCTGATAACACGGTGTGAGGGTTTGGGTGGATTTGTTTTTCTCATGTTTACTTTAAATCAAGTCAGTCTGTTTTTCTCTTTCGCTTCTGCTGCTTGTTGATTGTGTGTGGCAGCATTTTTGCTCCAAGTGCCCATGACTAACAGCARGAGCTACCATTCCAGCACAAACAGCCTGGGATTTCCAGCTGCTGCTCCTGTGTCTCCTGTGCCCACAGCCCCACGCAGCTCCAAGTCTCACCTCTTGGGGTCAAGGTGACATTCTTTGTGCCAGTTAGTGGGACTTTGCACTCAYTGCACCAAAATTGTGTTTGGAACTCAGTGTCTGTGCCTGGCATCAAGCAGGCACATTGCCCTCAGTGGGAGGGGGGCCYGTGTGGGTGACACCCCTCGGGCTCTGAACCTCCTTCCTCCTCAGCAGCTGCTTTGGGGACCGGGTGGCTTTGGCAGCTGCCAGCAGGGAGCTGCCCCACGACCTGCTTCCATGGGGTGGGACCCAGGAGGAGGACACAGAGGTTGTTGGAAGGCACCAACCACACTGAGATGAAAATGGCAAGGAAAAGGAAGAAAGGGAAGCCAAAGTAGAAATTCAATTACTCTCAGGAGTCATGGGARGGAGTCAGTCTCTTACTCGGTCTTTACTCAGCCGCTGTTAAGCTCTACCCACTGAACGGGTCCAATTAGTAATTATCAGTATATGCCAGCTGTTATTTCAGTCCTGGCAACATCTGCACTTAGAGAACATCTTTTTTTTATGTGAAGCTGTGCTATAGTTAACATATTGGTATTTAATGTTTCTGGTTTGCTTTTTTTTTTTGACTCTTCAACCTTTTCCATAGTAGCACACTAGCAGAACACATGAAAATGAAACTTAGCAGTTCAAAATTACTATAAATTAACAAACTTCTCCTTTCTATGTTTGTCTCCAGCCTCAGAGCCCTGCCTCACGCTGCTTCATTGTACTGACTCAAAATAAGCCGAATAGAAGTTGCAACATTTTAGCACATTTCACATAAAGATATTCCTGGCACTTGCTGAAAAGCATCTATTTTAATGGGACTTGAGGGGGGTGGGTAAACAATTTAGCCCGTTGTTGGGAGGAGGTGCCTGTATCAATAGTAACTCAAGCATCTCTACGAGAGAAAAAGAAGAAMCCTCCTGAGAGAGAGATGCTATTGAGTTGTTGAGCCTTTCATATCTCAGGGCATCTTCTATTTTATTTATAGCTCCTCCATGACTAAATATTATTTTTCAATTAATATATTGTGCTTTTTTCAGTTGGGCTTCTTATCCTGTCTTCGAAGCAAGGTGACCGCATAGTAAACTGTTTTTGAGGAGTGTTTGCTGTTTGAGGTTACGAGATGAAACCACAGACTTCCTTATCTTGTCTTTCTGCATCTGTTTTTACATGAGCAGAGCAAAAGAGCAAAGCACTAACAACTGAAAACTCCTTTTACCCTGTCCCCACCCATATTTTTGAAGGCACAGGAAAAGTCCCCAGCAGGATCCAGTTGCTGGCTCTCTTTGTTTTTTGTCTGCAGGCCAGGTAAGAATGTGATTTTGAAGGGTGGGCAGCAAGGGCAAGCAGAAGGTTGAGCAGGAAGGTGGAAAGCATTCACCAGCCTGGCACATTCCCTCTGAAATTTTGTGTTTGTGCCTTAGGAAACAGCAATARGATTTGTTTTGCTACCTTTCTTCCCCAAACTTTCAATATTTAATGGCTGTTAAGTCTTGGTAGAAAACATGACTGGAGATGAAAGTAGGTGGGTGTTTTGCTCAGTGCTTGGGATACTGGGCAGTGGGGTGGGGGGGATTGGCAGGGTCCGTTCTTGTGCAGCTTGTCTTCTGGTGTKAGGAGGGCAGTGACTGCCACTGCTGCCATCTGGAATAGTTTCAATCACTCTCAAGGGAAGATTTTGGGTAAGCCCAGGTGACAAMATCTGCTCCTGTGTTTCTAGTTTTAGGTTACAAGCTTGTTAGAGACTTCTAACTGGGATTCACTGTGGGAGAAAGGATGTGGGGTTCGGGGGCTGGAGCATCTAGTCCCTGAGCTRTGCTGTGCCCTGCTGGTACCTAGAGGCCTTTCCAACCCACTCAAGCTTCCACAAACCTTGAAGAACTTTTGAGTTTTACACCTTCCAGTGATCACACTGGATGTATCCAATATAATGTTTCTATACAAGTGTGCTGGTGCAAACKGCCATGTGAGACTGTCTCCTTGCAAGGGTTCAGCAAAATCTGGCCAAGCTGGGCTTGGTCCTTAGTCCCGAGCTTTAAGRACAGCCATACTTGGACTGCTGTGGCTTTTTGATCCTGTGACCTTGAACAAAGAGGGAAAAGATTTAAAAAAAAAAATATAAACAGCTTTTTTAACCAAATGTCTTAGGTTATCATTATCTCCAAACTATTGTTCGATGTCACAACGAGGTGCCCAGCCATTTCAAGGATCCTTGGACAGGCAGCACAAATCTGCCTCCTGTGGTCCCTCCCCACWTGTTCATCACACTGACCTAGCCCTGTAGGAACACAAAATCTGCCCCAGAGCACCTGGAGCACTGGGATGCCAAGGAGGAGGAGGAGGCAGTGGAGGAAGCAGTGAGTACAGGAGCTCAGGCATGTTCAGGGTTGAGACCAAGCCAGCARCGCACATCTGCTGAGGCAGCCTCATCTTCTAAACCTCACGGCTGGATTTGGGAGACAACACAATTTTTCTGGCAGTAAATGACCTCCTCAATCAACAGATTGATTTCTGAGCAAAAACATTTGCAGTATTGAACTCTGAGGGAYGTTCATTATTAGCACACAGCCTCCAGCAAATCACACAGAAATTTTGCCTGAGAAACAGAATTGGTGTCATTATCTGGAGACCCATCTTGAAAACACAGTGCTGGTAATGACATAGGTTTAGTGCTGTCTCTCAGAARCTCCAACTTTGTTCTTGAATAGGATGGCTGGGGGAGCTGTGTTTAGACAAACATTTCCTGCTGGCAGAAGCCATTCCTGAATCACTTGTAGATCTCCATGTACGTCCAGGAAGCTTCACCCCAGTGGGCGACTTCTCACTGCTCAGCCCCTATCTCAAAGTCCAGCTGAGCCCTGCTCCTCCTTCAGTTTCAAGCCATTGCCTCTAATCTGCCACCTTCAAGAGTAGAGCAACAACTTGCCTTTGTTTCTGTTGGTATGCATCACTGAAAGCTCTTTCCCATCCTCTTCCTGCTCACTTCTTCCCAGGGAGGACCCTGAGTGACCCAACAAGTTACCTACAGTAGTTACAGGCTTGTATCTTCCTTGATGTATTAGAGCGAGTTCTTGTATGCCTTTTCAAATGCCAAGGCTGAAAAATACAATCTGCATCTCAGGCTGGCTGYGACAGATTCATTAAACTCAGAGCTTTTAGCCATAAACCCTTTTCCACAGAATAATAGAATGGTTTAGATTGGATTGCARGGGACTTTAATGATCGTCCAGTTCCAACCCCCCTGCCATTGACAGGGACATCTTCCACTAGACCAGGTTGCTCAAAGCCCCATCCAATCTGGCCTTGAACACTTCCAGGGATRGGACATCCACAGCTTCTCTGGGCAACCTGTGCCAGTGCTTCACCATCATCAGAGATGAGTAGAGAATTTCTTCCTAATACTTAAAATAAACCCACCCTCTTTCAGTTTAAAGMYTTTGCCCCTTGTCCTARTAACTACCTACCCTTGTAAAAAATTCCTCTCCAGYTTTCTTGTAGCTTTCTTTTCCAACAGGACCAGCCATTGCTTTATTGTTTCCAGCATTCCCAGTGCTTGTTTTCCATAACACCATGGCATTTGTCCTCACATCTTCTTTGCTGATAACTGCTCCCTATCCCATTCCCCTGCAGTTGGGGTCAGAGCTCCAGTCCCATATGGCATGGGTTTGTTACAATCAGGCCCAGAAGGTAAGGGTAACCCAGGTCTTGTTAATAGATCCCTTGAGGTGGATTAGAGTGGAAGGACACTGGATGATCATTGTTTGTAAAGATACAGATATATATATATATATATAATATATATATATAGGGTTTATTTTAGAACAATTTGGTTGCAATGGGAAACAGGTATGTAGCTGTTGTGGTTATTATTATCTATAGTAACATGGCAATATGAAAGTATAAAAATTTCACTCACGTAAGAAAATGTGTAAAGGAAAAGAAAACAAGAGAAAGACAAGGTAAGAGCAGCACATCACCACCCATGGATCTCACGACAAGACTTGATGGTTGCAATTTAGGGTTCCTAAGTCAAATTGATGATMGCAGTCTTGATCTGTTGGGTGTGGGGAAAAAAAAGCCCATTAAACACAAAGTCTGATGGGTCCAAATACACTCAGGCTCMGTGGGAACGCCCAGATACCTCCCCTGGGGGCGGGGAGGGGCTTTCAGTCCTCCGGTGGAAGCCTCAGAAATGAGTCTGGGGGTMCTTTGGGGGTCTTTGATGGTTTATGATACCTTCTAAGATGTGACAGCTGCCTCTCACATCAGCAGTTGAGCCAGGAATGCCCCATCAGAAGGGATGAAAACCCTCGGGACCTTTCCCAGGGGAAGGGTGGGGGAGTTTTACAGCTGAGTGAGTTATGTWAGAGASGACAATCGGATCGGCYTCTGATCAGCCTCAAAGCCYGTTTGTAGCCTCCGGGGGTGATTGTTCAGCCCCTCTATCTGCTGCAGAGCAAAGGTTTGCCATTACACACCCAAAAACTCACCTCCTCCCCCCAGGGGTGAAAACCGCCCAGATGGGYGATTGTTTTGAGTCATTAACCATCAWCATTTCGGYCTTTCCCAGGGCTGGTTGATTGCAGGACAAGATGGCACTGCCTCCCCACCAGACGTGACCGGTAACCTTCCCCTGTAGACACTCCTGACACGCTGTGTCACACCTCAAAGACGTCTTCTTCATAATGAAGATTCTTCTTCACGACGATGGCGTGAGTGGACTGAGGGTGTCCGTGTTCTGAGGGGCCCTGGCGTGACTGGGCCAAGAGTGTCCCTCCTCTCACCAGCCCAGGCTCTGCTGCAGGCCAGCGTCAGGGCAGCTCATCTCACCCAGAGGAAACGTGATTGCGTTTGGAAGGAGGGATCTCCCTCTTCCCTCTGGCTGTCRAGGAAGTGGGGTGACCTGTTTGGCTCTAGGCAATTGTTAAATACCTAGAGCTTCAACCTGGATATCCCTCTCGGGGTTAAATTAGGGATTGCAAAGTGCCCAGGAATGAAAGGCACCCTGAGGAAGTGTGATGTCTCCATGTTTCCTGCTGCTAAAGGTGTTCTCCTCTGCCAGCACACCCAGCAGTTGGGGGATGAAACACTGGAATGGGTTGAGGAGCCCGGCGGTTTCTCTCTTTCCTATTTTTTTTGTTGTTTCCCCTGATTCACCTGTTGCAYGAAGGGAGGGATTGACAGGTCTGGCAGGAGGCAGACGGAGCAGCCAGCACCCACTCTTCTCCCTGCTGCACCCTGAGTGCCTGGGGGYAGAGCTGACAATTGCTTTTGCCAGTCCCAGGGGACATTTCCCCATCTAACCCCATCCCACATCCCTGCTGTGCCTCTGGGAGAACACCCAAAATCCGGTGCTGGTCCCAGGCCCACGTGCAGAGGTGAACTCACCGCTCTGGCCTTGCCAAAGGTGGAAAGCATCCCTCCATGTGCCCTCTTTGCCTCGGCTCGTCTCACTCCCTTTCTCTGCTCTATTTCCTATGACAAATTTGCAGTGCCGGGTCTGTGGAAAGCAGCTGGAAGAGTTTCATGCCGGCGCTGTTTTTCTCCTTTATACCGCTCAGCAGGCTTGGATCCATTCAAATCTCCCTTTCTTTTCTTTATTTTTTTCATCTTTTCAGTGCAGCTTCCTACAATTTCAGCTTTTTGGCTGACTTGAGGCTTGAAATCTGTCTTTCCTCTGCTCTGTGCTTCTTCCTGCAGTAACCCTTAATGTAACATGGCCTCGCTTTCTGTAAGCACACGGAGGTCTGCTATCAACATCACAGTGGAAAGCTGCTGACACCCAACAGAGCCACACGTAAGGAATGTCATGGTGACAAGTTTTCAGGACACCCTGCAAGCTGTGCAGGCTCCATCCTGCAGACAGGTAAGGCAGGTGGATGCCCAGCACCTTGGCACACAGGAGAACTGCGTAGTCCTCTAGGACAGTCAGGAAGCACTGCTATTCCATGTCACAGCTGCCTCTCCTGACAGCACAGCTGTGCCTCAGGCTTGGACAACCCCAGTTTTGGTGGCACAAATGCAAACATTTTTCTGGCCATCTCATGTCTTCTGAGGACTTGCCACAGTCTGATGCAGGAAGGCCAGCAGTCTCCATTTGGCAGGTGCCTGTGAAGCTGGAAGCCTGTGCTAGGACACCAGTGTGATGTTGCACCACCAGCCAGCCAGGCCACTGGCAGCTGCAAGCTCAGCTCTTGCTACATGGTTGGACTGGATGATCTTTTCCAACCTAAAAATCCTACTGTCAACAGTGATGGTTTCATAATATTGGGTAACAGTTAAAGCAGGGCAGGATGAGCGACCAGAGGGGAATAGGAACCCTCACTGGGCCTCTACCATTCTACCTAACTGCAAGGACCTGCAGCAGAAAAGGACATTTTTGCTTTATACTGATTTAAAGCATATTTGTAAGCCAGCCTGGAGCTGGTCTGGTTTTCCTATACTCTTGCCGGGGGGCATTTGTGTGATGACTCTGTGTGTGTGTTTATTTCTAGGTGCTGTTCACTGCATGCACACTATCATATGGTTCTGTATGATGTTGGAATTAAAATAATAATAATAATAATAACAATAATAATAATAATAATAATAATACAAAACCCAGAAGTTATTGTTGTATGCTTACACATATGGCAGGATGCTGGCCCCCAGCTCCCCAATAGCTGGGGTCAGACGCGGAGCTCAACACGCTGTTTCCTGGAACAGATGCCCAAGTATCACAGATAACTGTCTCAAGGTTATACTCCAGATCAGGCAGCTCTTTTGGGTTTTATTTTTGTTTAAGAAAYGTATTTGCCAAAAATAGGCTCTTGCTGATCTGGAAATTTTTTTGGACATTAAACAAGCCAATGGCAGCAACGCAGGAGTCATCCTTGTCACATGGGTCAACCTCATCTCTCTTTTTTAACAAGTCAGGTGTTTCCAACCTCACAGCCCTGCCAGCTCCATGGCCCCATCCCAGCAGCAGAGCACAGGGCAGACTCAGAGCCTGGCAAGCCYACCTGGTCAAAAACAAATGGCAAAGGAAAAGCCCTCACCAAAAAAAAAAACCTCACTCTTAAGAAATGCCCTTTCCCGCATTTTATCTGTGGTTTAGGGTTTTTTTCATATAATTTCATGGCATTTCATTTGTCCTGCATATTATATAGGAATATCTTTTTTTTTTTTTTATTCTGTTTCATTTTAAAACTATTAAAACCATCTGCCACTTAGTAAACACTAACATATTTTCTTTTCTAGATCAAAGTGTCTCCGGTCTGTGTTGTAATGGAAGTTTGACATTATTTTTTTTACAAGACAGGCAGGAGACACTTTGATCAGGTGCCAAACTGTTTCACTACAACAAACAGGCAACACTCTGAGTTAGAAATGATAAGACATTATTATGCGCCGTGATGATTTCATGACATGTCAGCCGTGATGTTAAAAAAAACCCTACAGAACATGTAACTTTTAAAATATCACTGTGAAATTCCAGATTTTTTTAAATGAACAATTTATTAATTGAAAACACTTTTCCTCGATGGATTTATGGCTATTCTGTAGTATTTTTGGCCATTTTTTTTGTGATCCTTTTCATTTTGATCAGCATCTTCTGTCAAAAATACTTAATTGAAAATATTCTGATGGATTCAACTTAAAAAGCCTTTTTTTAAAAGCCTTTGTATAGACAAAAGATTATTGTCCCTGTCAAAGAACAAAGGAATCACTTGCTAGTTCTTTTGTCRTTCCCAAATAAGTTAATTGCTTGAGGATTTTTTTCATCCATGTTTCTCAAAGGCACTGCTCCCCACCACTCCCAGCAGCCCCCCAAACATGTTTGCCTTTCATCCTGGGATGCAGGACAGCTCCACAGAGAACCCATGGCTTCCCAGTAACATAAATACTGCAGCTAAACACTGGGGGAAAACAAACAAACAAACAAACAAACAAACAAACAAACAAACAAACATGTGGACATTGTAATTTCTGTCTTAATTTGCATTCTAAAGGGAAGATGAGCTCTTCCATAGTCACCTATGCCAAGCACATGGACACCACAGACAGGCTGGGTGTGAGTGTGCAGCCTCTGAACTYGGCAGCTGCAGGTGGAGCAGGTAAAGGCAACCAGCCTCTCTTCCTCTCCCTAAAAGCAGATTTTGTCTGGCTTTGACAGCAGAAGTTATTCCAGCTTTCCATGTGGGCAGCCCCAGCTGAAGAAGGGCTGGTTATCTCCRATGGACATGGCAGCTGGAGGAGGTGTCTGCAGTCCAGGATAACTGGCAGAARGGAAGCAGCACACACAAGGTCTCACCAGTGGGAAACGATGGGTGCTCCCCATCTGTAACTTGCAATTTATCTCACCCTGAAAGGGGTGAGAATCCTCATGGGCCTAGACAAAAGTTGCATCGAAGAAAAGTCTGCTTGGGTATTAGGAAACAAACCAAAACAACATTGCAAAAACTGGAAGAGATTCCCCAGAATGGATTTTTTTGTCCTTGGAGTTTCCAAAACTCAGCTGGACACTGCCCTGAGTAATCAGCTCCAGTGCCAAAATTAGCCCTGCTCCAAGTGAGAAGTTGGAGCATGTGAACCTCTACAGGTCCTTTAAAGGTTCTGTCATTCCATGTCTACGTTCCGTGTCCCTGCAATTTCATGATGAATCCCAGGTCAGCAGATAAGTCTCAGGTTTGCCAAATGTGATCTTGTGTCCTTACCCGCAGCAGCAATGGCATTTGCCATGATGATGGTGATGCAATCATCTTCCATTCCAGGCACATGCCACCGGAGCCACAGCACCCAATCCTCCTAGGAGAAAGTCTCTGCCTTCCCAAATAACCTCATTTCAAGCATTCATTTGAACCAATCTGGGCTGGAAGGACTCGTATCACACCACCCAAGGTCAGGAGGAGGCCCAAGGCAGCCCCACTCTGGGGGCATTTTGGCACAGGGAGTTGTTTGTCCAACACAGCCACACGCTGGTCCRGCGTCAACACACGAAGTGTGTCTGAGCGCAGCCCAGGCTGCTGCACACCAGGGTCCTGTGTCAGCATGAGCAGCACAAACAGGCACCAAGCACAGGTCACCTCATGCTGGGGTCTGCTTTCATCCCCTCATGCTTCAGGTCAGCAGGTGTCCCTGMCTGGAAAATTACTTCCCAGCATCAGTGGAACAAAGGCTGTTCAAGAAACAATTAAGCCTTAGGTCATCCTCTCCTCTTTGGAAAGCAAGTTGTTTAGAAACAARAGCCATAGGATTGTGTACATTKGTCATTTCAACCCAGCAGTGAGTATTTTAACGTGCAATAAATCATTATTCACAGAATCACAGAATTGCTGAGTTGGARGRGACCCCCAAGGAYYAYTGAGTCCAACTCCTGGCCCTGCACAGGACATCCCCAAGAGTCACACCACGTGTCTGAAAGCATTGCACAAATGCTCYTTGAGCTCTGTYAGGCTGGTKCTGTGACCATTTCCCTGGGRAGCCTCTTCCATTGGCCCAACCACTCTCTGGGGGAGGAACCTTTCCTAATACCCAGCCTAAACCTCCCCAGACACAACCTCAGGCCATTCCCTCGGGTCCTGTCACTGTCACCACAGAGAAGAGATCRGTGCCTGYCCCWCCMCTCCWGAGGAAGCTGTAGCTGCAATGAGGCCTCCCCTCAGTCTCCTCCAGGCTGAACAGACMAAGTGACCTCAGCCACTCCTCATATTGCTGTCCCTCTAGGCCCTTAAATCCAGAGCCTGGGAGGCTAGAGGTTTGGGTTGGGCGTTTGAACCAACCAGCAGCAATGCTTTTATTCTATGATTCTAGTTTTTYGAACAACTTTCCTGTCTGCCATGGTCCTGATGAAGTTCTGAAAGGAYGACATGTAGGGGGCTGGAGATGGGACTGTCACTGCAGCTGGGTATTTTTGCTGGAAATGGCTGCTGCTATTTTTTTACTCTAGTTGACTTAGCCAGCAGTTTCRGGAAAACAGAAGAGTCAGTGCTTTGTCTTGACCCTTCAAAACACAAYCTGAGCTTTAGGAAGCCCTGTTGTAGGAGAGTTCTGGACCCACAGACCTGCCCTCACTGTTGGGGCCACTGTGAGAAAACACCACTGGCTGCTGGGGGGCTGTGCCCCATGGCACTGAAGGACATTATCCCTTGGGCTTGGGCACAGACTGTGAGAGCTGCAGGGAAGCAATCTTATGCAAAGCAGTTAGTGCCAAACACTGCCCAGGTTGCAGAGCTCTAATAAAAGCTCTCTAGAATATTTTGTTCATTTTTTTCTAGAATGAATCACTGCCTCTTAACTGGATGCTGCTTTCAAGAGGCTCAGAAGAGCTGTAGCATTGTATAACCCCAWGCTGAACACCATTTCTCCTCACCCATCTGAGCAGCTGAAAGAGATGGGCCCTGTGCCTTCCCCAATTTTGTAAACAAGGCTGCAACCCTTATTCCTGCCTTGAGGAACAGATTAAATTGCTTTTGATGATCCAGAACAATGTCATCCTTTATTCCCTCTTCAAAAGCAATTACTATTTCAGCTTGATTATTTGCAGATAATATGAGTCACCAGATAAAACACTTCAAATACAAAATGCTCCTTGGGAGGGAAATAGATAAATGGTATTTAAGGTCAAAAATTCAGCATATGCTTAAAAATCACAAAACTGTCACACATCAAGAAAAAARCATTCTGTCCCATTTTGTGAAACAGAAAGATTGATCTTGTGTTTGTTTAACCCCAARTCCTTAATTAATTTGTTGCAGGATCAGGGCACCACAACACCAAAGGCAGATTGTGCCACCCATCAGAGCGAAAAATCAAATTTGCTCCAACAAGATTTCAGAGTTGTCAAACTAACCAGAATTTCAGGCCAAATATGTCATTTAATCTTAAAAAAATMATTTTGGATTTTTTTTTYCTCTTATTYCTGTTCTGATTTCTAGCTTGGTGTATTGCAGCTCGTTGATATTTTCAGCTCTTTTACCCAGAAACCCAAGGCTAGAAGCTGACTCATTCTTAATAGACGATACAAGTCTCACAGGAGCAGCATTATTTCAGGAGCTCACATTTTAATGGGAACATCAAATGTATCTGGTATTATGATAAGGTCATCAGAAATTAGCAATACTGAAGGTTTGTCCTGGGTGTGCTTCTAACATAGATGATAGCTGATATATCCTCTCTCTGTACTGATGCTGCCRAGTAGCCTCATTGGCCAGCTTTGAAGTATATATAGAAATGGAGTTCTGWGAAAATTTAGACCAAAAATAAAGGTTGCTTTTCTTTTCTCTCTTTCTAAATAGGAAACCAATGTCTGAAAATTTTAATATACAACATCTCAAAAGGGTGTACATGTTTTTATTTCAACCTTTCCCTAGCTTGGTTGGTCTTCTGGGAGCTGGAACAGCAATGAACTGCCAGGCTTTGCTGGAAGGATTCTTTCTTCCCCCTGGGATGTACATTGCTGTGTGTGGAACTGCTGTTGCCTTCTACAAAGTGGTTTATAGTTGCATTTTTTTTTTTTTAGCATTGATACAAGTTTTTTTCCTCTCTGAATTACTCACAATTGTTGTCTGTACTTTCACATCCCCAAAAAGAAACTTTTAAAAGTAAAGGGGTGCTTGCCACTGAAGCAGTGTTGTGAAATGCAAACACTATTGTGGTACAAGCTAATTTCACCTCCAGATTGCCTATGAGCAGCCATGTTGAGATGAAATTATAAAATCCACGGAAAATGGAAGTGTTTTCCCCTGGGCTACAGGGTGCAGGGGTGCAGCACTCTCCTTGCCTAGTGTTTCTTGCCACTGCCTGGGGGCATAACCCTCCCGAGGAGCTCCTCGAGGGAAGGGTGGGTGGGAATGGCCAGTTGAAAGCTCCCGTGTCACCTGTCTTACAGGCCTTCCACCTCCTGATCCAAGGGGCTCAGCGTGGATGGCCTGGGGCATCTGGGCACATCCATCTGTTCTGCCAAAACCCAGATTGTCCAGGAGCAAGTTAAAACACTGCAGGTGTTGAGGATGCTCAGTAGAAAAGCAGCCTCAAACTYCCTCCCTGTCAGCTCTTTAAAACAGATAGGGACCCATGCTAGACTTCCCTTCACCTGYGAGMTTGCACTTAATTWATTAAAAATATACTGAGAACAACAGCATTGTGGAAGGCAGATAAAGAAAGCCCATGGCTGCAGGCTTCTCACCAAGGCTTTGCTAAACTGTGTGCTGAGGGATACAGACAGRTACAGCACTCCAACCYATGTGCTACACTCTGCTGCAATGTSCTGATCCCCGTTTGATTTTCTCCCATCCCATTCAGTTTTTCCCCTCTATCAACTGCAGGTCACTKGTCCCTGGAGGCAGGGGAGCTTGCAGTGACCTGCAAGACACATCCACTCTCCAGGCTCACCTTCACTCTTCATTYCCGCTCAGATCTGGGGTTTTCATCAACTGCATCTTTTCTACAAAGAGACTACACAAACCTCCCTTCTGGCTTCTCTCACTTGTGATTTTGCAAGTCTTTACCATCATTCTTACAAATGCTTTGAGCAAGATCACTGAAGCACTTTGCAACATCTTTCTGGAGCATTTATAAACAAGGTTGTGATTCATTTCAGGGACTCACTTCGASACCACATTTACCTCTAGAGTCATGGAAATATTTCCAAAGAGCTATTCCTTGCAGGGGTTTGGTGGTTTGCCCTGCCCAGGTGTTTGATTCTCACTTCAGTCACCTCACAGGGTCACTGCAAGCAGGATTGGTGGCCCTGAAGCAGCTGGCACTAGGGAACGTGCCATTTACAGCACCAGAACTGAAGTAAGTTAGTGAAAAAGCCCGATTTATTTTGGTATGGACATTCCTATAAATTCCTCACGCTTTCAGGTCTGTGCAAATAATGCAATAAGTTACCCCTGGAGCACTCTTTCTCCCACGGCAGAAAGATCCTACTCTGCGGCAGCCACTAGCAGTACATTATAAAGCAGGTTTCCTGGCTTCTCGGTGGTGCCAAGTTTCCAGCTTCTCTSTGGTTTTGCAAGGAAGAGGAAATGAGCTCCTACGAGCATCCTGTGAGGAATGGGTCCTCATTTCAAGCACCTGTAAGCGGGGCCAGCAGGGCAGGAGGGAGGACAAAGTGCCAAGCACTGCAGGCTGCAGCCCCAGTGAGCCCATGGAGGCACTCTGCTCTGGCAGCRGCCGGTTTCACAGCGATCAGGAGTTTAAGCACAGAGCTAATTGAATTGCAGATGTCTTTTCTGATGGCTATCTGCTAGCAATGCGTCAATTAAAGCAGCAGCAAAGAGGCAGAACAGGGAGGCTCTCAGTAATAAAACTAATGGAAGGAAGAGTGGCCATTTACTGCAGCCTCCACGGAGAGCATAATGCAGATAGATTCTTTTAACAAGATGGGGTTTTTTTGGGGGTGGGGGGAGAGATCTGAAACCTCAGCACAGATACCCAGCTCCCAGCTGCTAGAGATCCTGAGTGTATGTCRGACTGGAAAGCAGCTAAGAGTAATTTAAATAATCCACAAATAAGCTCATCTMCATTGCTTCCAGTACTCCCTGATGAACAGCAGATCTGCTTTCCATTCTGAAGGCCATAGAGGCTTGTTCTTTGTCACTTTGGTTTTAAAGGCTGAAAAGTTTTATTCACTGTCCTTTTATTACTTCCAATATTAAGGTGGATTTGCCCTGAGCTTACGCTTGCCAGATCAAAACCTCTCATAGTTTTATGGTGCCTTTAGAGCTCCAGAGAGGGAGAACGTTAGCAGAGCTCTCAGTCCACYCAAACTAAAAGACTAAATTCGAGCGTTATGACCTTTTCTTTTTTTTTAAATTTTTGCCTGCAGCTACTTTCTCATGAACTGCATCCAATGTGTATTACCACATACACATCACTGACAAACCACTCCCACCCAACAGTGCTGAAGAATMAAAATTGGGCTTCAAGATGGCATGAGAATCTGGTGTAGCTCAGGAATAAGGTTTTTGAGAACTGTTTTCCCTTTCCTCAGCCGATTGTTACGCTGTACCCAAATTCCTGTTATGCAACAGTTTGGGAGCCTCTTGGCCGACCCAAACTCTCTTGCTTCTTGGCACAGCACAACTSTCCTGGGGGCATCTCAATGGACAATCGCCCCCTGGGATTCAGTTTCAAGGAAAATAATCAGAGGTTTGCTCATTTTCCCTTTTGAACTACTGCCCTTTTCCTATGTATTTACAATGTAAGGAAGTCAGTTTATTCACGGTTTGGCTTTTAACTTAGTTGTTGAGCTTGGCTTTGCTCCTGTTGGAAATTGGACCCCAATCGAGGAGGGCAGTTGCCAGTGTCTGCTGGAAACTCCTTGCCCTGGGATTTTCAAACAGGCCGTTTGTTGACCTAGCTCAGCACATACTAAATAAATGCAGTCAGAAGAGTCTGCTTACTCATCACAGGAAAAGGACTGGCCCAGTGGCAGGAGATTTTCAGAATATCCCCAAACATTCCAAACGCCTTAGTTCGTTCCAGAATTCTCAAAAGCTCCGTCCAATAGGAGCAACCATCCTCCAATTAATTTCATACATCTGAAGTAACACTGAACAGCAAAGGTTGGAATTAGGCTGATTTCCTTGAATTTCTAACTTCTTTTAGGCTTTCCCCAGCAGAAAATTTGTTAGGAAGTTAAAAAACATAACCCTAAAGAGAGAGGAGAAAAGTGAGAAATCATGCATTATCGGTAAGATGTGACCTGTTGCTAATGTGCTCAAGATCCTGAACGAGAGGTTTTGCAAATGGCACATACTCAGTCAACAAGTATCCCTTCAGTCAGCAAGCTCAAGTGCTGCTATTTCTCCCTGCAAAGAATAAATAATAATTAAAATTCTTTGTATTGAGATTTGTAGCTACAAAATATCAAGGGTGGTAACTCCCCAATAGCCTTGGGGAATTCTTTCTGCAGTTGAAACACATGAAGCTGCCTCCTAGGCATTGATTTATTCCATAAGAATTAGGGAGAGGCATCTCTAAGGCACTGCATTTACTCCACTGCTGCTGGGAGGTTTTTCTCTGGRTGCTCCCTGGACAGTTTCCAGGCATGTTATTGAAGCGTATTTCTCTTTTCTTCCACAACAGTCACTTGCTCACTCCCCACCACAGGGATGGGGGAGAGATTCGGAGAAGTGAGAAACTCCCAGGTTGATACCAAGACAGTTTAACAGGTACAAGCAAAGCACAGCAGGGAATCCATTCAACCCTTCCATGGGCAGGCAGGTGTTCAGCCATCCCCAGGAAAGCAGGGCTCTACCACGTGTAATGGTGATTTGGGAAGACAAACTCTGTAATTCCCAATATCCTTCCCTTCCTCCTTCTTCCCCCAGTTTTATATGCTGATGATGGCATTTATATGATGGCATTTGGTCTGGGATATCCCTTTGGTCAGTTGTGGTCAGCTGTCCAGGCTGTGTCCCCTCCCAGCTCCYTGTGCACCCCCAGCTCCTCTCTCTGTTGGGGTGAGAGGCAGAAGAGGCCCCGGCTCAGTGTCAGCCCTGCTCAGCAGTAATGAACAAATCCCTGTGTTATCAATACTTCTGTGCACAAAACCAAACCRTAGCCCCAGAGTAGCTGCTATGATGAACCCTAGCTCTATCCCAGCCCAAACCAGCATAATCTCTATTCCTGATTCCATAGCATTGAYATCATGCTCAGGTCCCACACTGTCCAATACATCCTCATTACTCACTGTCACCATCCTTTGATGTAACACACAGGTATCATTTCCTCAGTCTATGGATCACCCCTGTGAAATGTCTGTCAAGGGTCCACAGACATACACAAAATGTCCTTTTAGTTCATTTAGTCCWTGACTTTGGTCTCCATCTCTTATGCTGGTCACTCGGGACAGGAGAGGTAGTGTGCTCTGTGGAGCAGAGCTCTACACTACTGGGTACCAAAGCCAGGTCAGGTCAGGTCACTGCTGCACTTGTGCTGCTTCCAATACGGCTTGTCCTCCACTGGTTTGGGTGACCCCTGCTGTAGTAATTCCTATACCAYGCAACTCAACCCCACATTACAACAATTTGAAGACATTTCCATTACAGTCTCCACCCCTGGACCAGACCATRTGGTCTAAAACTGCAGTTAACTCTTGTCCTTGCCTTGCTTTGGCTTGGATTTTTCCACAGACTGCAGCCCCTCAGAGGCGTACTTGCTCCAAGTGAAGCCTTATCGACGAGCCACAGACTCTTCAGGTGTATGTACCCACAGCCACAGTCACTCTGAGGCAGACCAGTTTCAGCAGTTTTGTCCTGGGGCCACAATGCCTTCAGAGATGTACCTACTCCAGCATGGCCTCACCCACAGACAGTCCCTTCAAAACCTGCTCCATCACGGCCTTACCCATGATGGCCACCCCTCCAGGGGTGTACTTGTTCTCTCCTGGGCTTTCCTACAGCCACACACTTTGTAACACTCTAGCATGACCTCAAGCACAGCCATTGATGCTTCGAGGCGTGCCTTCTCCAGCACAGACTTACCCTTGAGCTACAGTCCCTTCCGAGGTTCCCAGTCCCTCCTGCTGCTGCAGCACAGCCATAACCACAGCCACAGATGCTGTGAGATGCACCTGTGAGATGCACCATAAGGCATGGCCTTATCCAGGGCCACAGATGCCTCAGGGTGTCCAGCTCCCACATGGATTCACCCACAGATTGCAGTCCCTTCGACTGGAGCTCACGCTGGAGTTCAAACCTGTCCAGAACAGCAGCACAGTAGCAGCAGCAGYTCTGGCCATCTGCCAGCCTGACACATCGCCACGGCTGTTATCAAAATGTTCCCAGGCACCGCAGAGCAAGGTGATAAGCAGCACAGCAGTACAGTGAGCAGCCACTAATGAGCACTAGACAYAGGCAAGCGAGCCCCGTGGCAAACAGGAGCCTGTCGATTAATAGCAAAACAKCAATAATAGCTATAAAATCGATCTGGCACATTCCAATCACATCTGATGTTACTTCGAGCCCCACATCAGGCGACAAAAAGAACTGCTGTGGTTTAACCCCAGCCAGCTGCTAAGAACTGCAACAGCCACTCTTAATTCTCCTTCCACAACAGTCCCTTCCTCACCCCCCTGCAGTGGGAWAGGGGAGAGAATCAGAAGTGACAAAACTCATGAGTTGAGATAGACAGTTTAACAGACAAGGCAAAACACGGAATCCATTCACCACCCTCCATGAGCAGGCAGGTGTTCAGCCATTCTCAGGAAAGCAGGGTTCCACCACATGGAACAGTGACTTGGGAAGATAAATGCCATCATTCTGAAMGTCCCCCTTCTTCCCCCAACTCCATATGCTGAGCGTAACACTGCATGTTACAGGATATTCCTGTGGTCAGCTGGGGTCAGCTGTCCTGGCTGTGTCCCACCCAGCCCCTTGTGCATCCCCAGCCCTCTCTCCGGTGGTATGGGGTGAGAGGCAGAAGAAGCCCTGACTCAGCACAGTGCAGCTGTAACAAAAACATCCCTGTGTTATCAACACTCTTTTGATTACAAATCCTACCCATAACCACGCATTAGCTACTCCGAAGAAAATTAGCGCTCTCAGCTACAGCCAGTACTTTCAAGTATTAATAGAGAGCCCAGAATCCGAACCACCTAGACTGAACTCAGAATTATTTGCCAAAAAAGTATCGGTTCTAAAAAAAAAAAAAAAAAAAAMMAAACAACTAAGCCTTAAGAGGAAAAAAACCCAGCAACCTGGTCTTAGTACAGTAATAATTTGCTTTATCAGTTCATCATACTGCTGTTAAAAATAAAGCCAGTGTGCAGCTGACAACAAGAAGTCAAATAACAGCTTGAATATAGCCTTAAGAGTTACTGAATTGGAGATRTGCACAGAATAAAAAGCTTAACATATAAAAGATAGGTTACATTTGATATGACTCTCAATGCAGATGAAAACACAAGCATCTCAGAATTTGTAGAAAGAGTAATTTTGATGGAAAAAGACAATGCTCTTGACCACTSATTAACATTTGATTTAAAGTTCTCTGAAAAATTATTTGTTCTAGAACAAAAGCAAAAATCAAAACAATGCATTCCAGAAGTATTACAACATAACTGACAAATATCTGCTCTTTGTTTGGATTTCAAGTGAAATTTTAGTCACTTTGAATCCATTTCATGGCGAGGATGTAGCTTTGACAGAGCTATTGCTAAAACCATCTCAGCAACAAAACGTTGTTTGGTGTAACTTTAGAAATTATTAAACAGCTCCAAGAACTAGCTCCATAGTTCAGAACTTCTCAGTACATAAATGATCAGATTCGCCAACATTAATTTGCCCCTGTTTAGCACAGCATACTAAAATTATTAACGTATTACTTCACCAAAATCCCGAAGCCTTCTAAATCCTTTATTAAAAAARKTTTTTWWWAAAWARTAKTMTWYTWWKWAKAWKMTGCWGCWGYTKTTYWWMWAAWWAAWWMWWSWRRWSAWYWWYWTYWTYWTCAWAAAAAAAAAAMMACCCARAAAACTCTTCCCAAATTTTGATAACTGAAGCCGATGGAAAAGCCAATCTGTSTAAGTATATAAAAAAGTCAATCTTCACAATGTTATGGCCTGGAAGCATTGAAGAGACAGACAGAATATAAAGGCAACTGGAGACAATTAAGCCCTTTAAAAAGCACCAAAATTAGCATTCCTTTTGTCAGATCCAAATAATTCAAGTGTTGTTCTGCCACACTTTCTAATCATCACTTGCTAATTTTAGCTTAATCCATTAAAAAAAAAAAAAAAAATCCTGCATTTCTTTCCGGTGTTTCCTCATTAAAAACACTCTTAAATTGTACACTGAAATCTCAAGAACACAAACTATGAATTCAAGTTCACACTCCCACAAAGACACACTCACGCATGCACGTTGATATGGCAAGCCAATAAATGCAATTCAACGCCTGGTGATTCAGCTAAGCAGTGCCTGAACTGCTACATAAGAAGTGCCTGAACTGCTACATAGTTAAGTATCCACCAAAAGCAAAAATTTGGCTATAAATTAGACGAGACCTGTCCTACCTTTGAACCCTTAGCCTTCTCCTTTCCTCTGCTACACTTGATTACTCTCAGTATCAAGAAGCTTMACAAGAATAGTATCTCTCAATTTTCATTACATGGAGTAAGCAGTTGTATGACCCTATTAAAAAAACTCCATAATTAAMYYWWWYWKWYTWARWMWRWWWRRKTTATTGTATTCACATTTTAGGTCACTGYTGTAAAACTGCAAATTCCTTTGCTCCCCTGGTTGCAGTGTATTGATCRCACCTTTGCTACTTATTCACCTAGAAATTCACWGGCCTAGATTCAGTTTTAATCATTGTTACTAAAGAAGCATTTTTTTTCCAAACTTACACACACAAAACTGGAAATTCTACTCAACATTTTCAGAAGGCAGAATGAATACTGTRATGCGGGCTAATCTGGTGGGGAAGTTGCACTGCTCACTCCTTTTGTCACCTGATTTAAGGGCAGGAGCAGCTGTCAGCATGGAATGACCAGTGCACAGTCAAGGGCACAGTTTGCCAGAGGGAACAACTTACATAYTCATACACAACAGATATCTGTGGCCCTACAGTCCTGACCATAAATGACTGGACCAAACCCAGCAGTTTCGCTTAGTCAAGTGCCTTACTCCCCACTTCTTCGTTTAACTTCAGTATTCACATGTTTTTACGAGTTGTGGAAAGCAGGAGCTGCATTTTTAGCTGAAACTAGAGCTCTAAAGCCAACAGGCAGGATCTTGCAGCCAGACTTAGACTTCCTCACCTCACTATATCCATGTACCCATGCAACTGCATTGCTACATCGTAAAAGCAGCTGCAGTTAACACCAGTACAATATACAAAGTGATTTATCAACATTGTATGCTTTATTGAAAGTTGACAAGTGCAACAGTTAAATACATTGACGTGTTACAACTGTAGAGAACATGCACAAAAACATATGCATACTACTATACAGATCATATGCAAAAAAATTCATACTGGAAAATCCAATCTTTTTTTCTTCAATTCTTTGCTAGCAGGGCTTGATGATTTTTGGAGTGGTTTTTCCCATCTTGAACCAAACTACAATGAACAATGATTTACTTCAAGATAATCAGCAGCCAGGGAACTTCAGAAGTTACACAAACAGCATAAATCTGCCAAATTCTGAACAGTTGCGTAGGTGCATTCTTATTTATGTAGCATAAAAAAAAACTTTTCAAACTTCTTCAGATCAGCCAATGAAACAACTAAACTTCAATCTGTACAACCTAAATAGTTACAGGTTTCTATTTTACAAAGTAATTACACTAAATACACAAATATACAGTAGGCAAATAACCTTCATTGTAATTATCCTATGACTCAACAACTGTATTGTCACCTACCTGTTTTCTATATATAATACAGCTTTATGCACCTGTCCACTGCTTCAGAAATAGGTGCAAATATTTGCACTTAAGGTTTCAGGTGACAATTAAGTGTTAAACACTGAGATTACCTTTCTCCCTCTTCCTCTTASATCCTATGCACCAGTCCACACTTTGGAACCCCAATGCACTACAGGGGATTGAGCCATCACTTTTTACTCCAGTCTATTTCTTCACGTTTCCAAGCTCGAAAAGCACTTTTATCAGTTGTATCACTGGATGAGTGGAAGATTTAAAACAAACCAAAAATTTTCAGGCATGCAGCTTCGTTTCTCAGCCATCTGCRGAAGCTGCTCAAGTCCCCAGTGTACTTGTGCTAATTCTCTGGAAGTAGTTTATTTTATTCAACCAACCTAAGAACAAAGACTCCTTCAAGCCAAACAGGTAAGGGAGAGTAGAGAGAGACAGATGAGTGTGTAATACAAGGGGGAGAAGCCTCTCCTGATGTGTGCAAGGCATGGAGTCCTCAGTCTGGGTTGCAATGTGCATTGAAATGGATGAAGGGTGGCCGTGGCGGATTCCCGCTAGTCCTCCTCGCTCTGGGCAGTCCAGAGGCCAGCAATTATGACGGCGATGACATCTTGAGCTATGCTGAAGGCCCTGAGCCCTGTGATGCCGGCTGAGCGGGCTGCTGTGCTGTCCCTTGTGACTGGGAAGAGGAAGGCGGAGAACCAGTCTGCAGCTGTGCTTGGAACTGGGCAAGCTGCTCTGGGCTGGCAAGTGTTTTTAGCAGAGTGTTTTCTTGCTCCAGCTGCGAGTTCTTCTCTATCAGCTCTTTGATTTGCTCTTTGAGGACCTCCACTTCCTCCCTTACTGCGTACATCAAGTGACTCTTTACCAGATCCTGAAACGTGTAAGAGAGAGTGTGCGTTAGGAGAGCAGCAGGTCCCCCGTGCCGGAGCCGGGCTGTCACCGCCGCTGCCGCCGGGCCCGACACTCACGTGCGGCCCGTGCTGGACAGCGGCCCCGCCCCCGCGCCAGGCCCCGCCCCCTGGGCCCAAGCCCCGCCCCCGCGCGCGCCGGCTGCAGCCAGTTCTGGGCGCAGGTTGCCGCATTTCCCTCCCTCCCGCCGTCCGCGCGCTGCCGCGGGTGACGTCAGAGCGCGGCGCGGCCAATGGGCGGGCGAGTTATTTATAGCCGGGAGTTAAAGGCTCGGAGTTTGCCTAGCAACAGCCGGAGAGGCTCCCGGGAGAGCGGCTCCAGGCACCGCTCCAGTAACAAAGGGCGGCCGGGCCCCCGGCACCGCGCCGGGCGGGGGCCGGGGCAGCGGCCGCGGCGGCCCCCGAGGTGAAGCCGCCGGCTCCGGGTACCCGGCGCCCGTGCTGCCCGCGGGGAGAAGGGCGCAGCGGCGGGGATGYCCTGGCTGCAGCCCGCGGGGGATGCGCTCGTTAGGTTTGCGCTCGCCTGCGCTTGGGGGAAAGAGTAAAAAAAAAAAAAAATCCCCCCACAAAAGAAGAGGAAAAAGAAAAGTACTCAAAAACACCCCTTCTTTGGGAGTGTAGAACCCCACAAACACACTTCGCTTGCAGCCCAGCAGCGCCCCTCCGCCGCTGCATGAAGCCGGAATCAATCGTTTGGGGACGCAGGAGCCAAGAGTAATGCCGTCATTCCCTCCCCGGCATCAATACACTAACGTGCGCATTCCTCCCCGCAGGAAGCCTTTGATCAATTATAAATAAAAATATATAAAAACAGCTCCCGAAACCAAACCCGTACCTCCCCTTCCGTCCCCGGCTCCGCTACCGAAACCCGTCCCCGCATGGGTTAACCATCGCTGCCGCATCCCCATATTGTTTACTGCTTAAAACACGAATAAGGTTTTATACCCCCATTGGTACGTACCATCGCTTGCTCGATTTTGTTGTCGATAGCTACTACGCTTGCACCAGAGGAGCTGCAAGAGAAAAGGAAGAAAAAAAAAAAAACATTAGCTGCGGTTGAATTATTTAAGAGACCAGAGACTTGGTAGCGAGAATTGGTAGCCAGTTGGCTGAGAAAGTCATCCTCACGCTGCCCTGCCGCCGCCTCACCAGGATGCTCCAATGCACCAAAGCAACCTGTGAAGCCGCACCGAGTCCCCCGCCCGCAGCCCGACCACATATCCCGACATTTTGACCCCCGACGGACCACAAAGACGGAGCTCAATCGCAGGCTGCGGCAGAAGCGATTGGCGCCGGGGAGGGCAGCACCTCCAGRGGGAAAGGCGGGCGCCCAGTGCCGCCGCTGCGGCTCCCCCGGACAAAGGAGCCAGCCCGGCGCTCACCTGCCCCAGCTACCGCCGCGCCGGCAGAGCCGGTCAGACACAACACTTATTTACCTACTGTCGAGCCTCAGAGATGAGTTGTCGGTACCCAGCAAAGACGATAAGAACGAAATCGAGAAGTGTCTTAGTTGATAAACTCCTAGATCCATTGCCACCGGTCTACAACATTGGGCATTCATGCAACCGTGGCCAAAAACGCTCGCCGGAAAAAAAAAAAAAATCAGGTCTCGCTCCTCCCGGAGGCGTGCGTGCGTGCGGGGCCGTTCCGCCGGGCGAGGCGGGGCCGGGACCCTGCGGGACCCTGCGGGGCTGCGCTCGGCCGGCTCCGAGCGGGGTCAGCGCTCCGCCGCGCAGCACAAAACCCGGGCATCCCGGCCCCCCCCATCATTTATGCGCCGGCGCCCCTTGCTATTGGCTGTGCTGCCCGGGCCCCGCCCCGCCCCGCGCATCTCATTAGCGCGGCTCCCCCCGCGCTCCGCCGGGCCAGGCGGCGCCCACGCGGGACGGTCCCGCACGCGTGGGGGAAGCGGCCGAGGGAGGGAGACTCTGTCCCCCCGCATCCCCGAACCCCGGCACGCAGGGTGTCGAAAC